>NC_135318.1:50771319-50773819 GCF_048772815.1 Callospermophilus lateralis | reverse complement strand
TAACTTGTATATTCATTACCTGATAAACTGGCAGAAAATTGGCACAATTTTTATTTTATGTTAATTTATTATTTTTTATGGAACATTGGTTACTGGATGTCAAAGAGTGGCATGGAATGGGATGATGGGATTTTATAAAATCAACTTACTGCAAAAGGACAAATGTTTCACTCTGACTGACATTTATGTGAAAAGCACTTTTGAGTCCTTGAGGGAACCAAAAGATGAATGAAAGGTATCATTCTGGCCTTGCTTCTTATTCTAAGTAAAACAGTTTAAAAGCTACTGAGCAGACATGCACATATAATGTTATAACAAAGATTTTTAAAAAGTGCTAAAAGAAAAGGAGAGAATAATTCTGGCTAGTTGGATGATCTAGACTTTCCTAGAGGAAAGGAGGCAGCTTTAAATAATTTCAGAACAAGTCAAACTTATATCACTATTTACGTCTTATTCCAAATTACATAAAAATAAGCATGAGGGCAGAGGGCATAGCTTAGTGGTAGAGAGGTTGCCTAGCATATGCCTGCCTGGGTTCAATGCCCAGCCCTGGGATGGGAGGCATGAGAAAATCTTTAAAAATTATGAATAATTATGGTAGTACCCCTTTATCCATGAGGAATAAGTTCTAAAACCTCCAGTGACTGCCTGAAACTGCCAATAGTGCTAAATGCTATATGTATATTTTTTGCCTATAGATATATATCTATTATTAAGTTTAATTTATAAATTAGGTGTTAATCTTAAAGATTAACAAGAATACCTAATAATAAACTAGAACAATGTACTGTGATTAAAAGATGTAAAATGTGAATGCAACCTCTCTCTTAAAATAGTTTACTTACCCTTCTTATGATGTGAGAAGACCACTGAGCTACATCCACACCCCTTTTTATCATGTCTTTTGAGGCAGGATCTTGAGGTTATTGAAGTTGCCTCAAATTTTCTACCCTCCTACATCAACCCCCCCAAATAGCTGGGTTACAGGTATGTACCACTGTGCTGAGCTGGTTGACAACTTTAAATGAAGTCAAACATCAATGGACTATAATCTTGAACTGACTCCTCATGCAGAGTAGCTCTATATTCAAAAAAGAAAACATCACCAAAAATAGACCTTATTAATTTAGTTTAAAAATAAGCCTTGACAAAGCATGACAGGAAGCATGTTACATTTCAAAAATTGTGGTAAAATAATTCTATCCAAAGGAACAAGTGGAACAAAATTTATTTGTCATCCTGACCCTAAGAGAAACACAGAACCATTTCTTTAGTAAGACAGCAAGTGCTGTTAGGCCAGTCACATTTTCTCCTGAAGTAAGTACAATATACCTAGTGATCTGGCTTCTTGTAATAGAACCATCAGGCATCTTTTCTCCACAACTGCAGACTTCATTAAAGATCATAAACAATGGGATATATTTGGTGGTGCATACCTGTAATCCCGGATACTCAGCAGGCAGAGATAGGAGGATCACAAATTTGAGGCCAACCTGGCCAACTTAGCAAGACCTTGTCTGAAAATAAAATTTGAGAAAGCAGGGAGGCTGGGGATGTGGTTCATTGGCAGAGTGCCCCTGGGTTCAATCCCAGTACCACAAAACAAACAAACAAACAATCAAAAAAGTCAGATTCTACTTTTCATGTACTAACTCAGAAAGTATAAAAGAGGGAGGAATAGGGATGAGAATCTTCAAACCTACAAGGTAATTCTGATGCATATTGAAGTTGGAGAACAATTTTACATATAATTTCAGAAATAACATCAATGGGACCCATTACTAATTGCATCATAATTCTAAAAACATAAGTTTTACTAACACTATTACATAAATTTAATTAGGTTAGAAATAACCTAAACTAGTAAAAACCATTTATTCTCTTAGTTTACTAAAGCTATCTCTACCTTCATTGAACAAAAGCCAGTCTATATTGGAGAATATTTACAAAGCATTTTTTTTTGTTAACAAATAAAAATTATTTTCATGTACTCAATAGGGAAATGTTTAGTTGAGTCTGTGTTATTAAGCATTGTCACTTGGTTTTAGGAGACAACCCAATTGGGATAAAAGGATCATGATAGAAAAGAAGACTTTCCATATACATTATCAATAATGATATGTAACATGTTTTTCTTCTTTTATTTGAAATGTGGTTGTACCTCCATAAGACTTTTTTTTTTTTGTACTGGGGATTGAACCCAGGAACACTCTACCACTGAGCCACATCCCTAGTCCTTTTTATTTTGATACAGGGTCTCAATAAGCTGCTTAGGGCCTCCCTAAGTTGCAGAATCTGGCCTCAACTTGTGATTCTCCTGCTTCAGGTTCTGGAGTCACTGGGATACAGGTGTGGGCAACCACTCCCACCCTCCATAAGACCTTTTATCTTAGAAAATAAGCCTAATAAAATTTCTTTGAGCTATTTTGTTTAAATTGTGAACTAAACTGTTATGAAAGAAAACCCATATATCCACCATTTAATAACTGGATGGTACACG
>NC_135318.1:50736319-50768819 GCF_048772815.1 Callospermophilus lateralis | reverse complement strand
TGATAAGAAGTTCCAGAGAATTATTAGTAAAGCCCCAGAAAAATCAGAAAGTAATCTCTAATAATATGCGAAATGAAGCAGACAGCATGTCAGTTGGTGTCTGGGAGTTGTGTTCCTGATCCATCAGATTGGGTTTGTTTGACTCTTGCTCTACCACTTGTATGAATGGGGAAGTTACTTTCTTCTCTGAGCTTCTTTCCTTACTGAAAAATGGAATTTAAAAAATTGTGTGTGTGTGTGTGTGTGTTTATTTAGTGTCAGGGATTGAACCCAGGGGTGCATAACCACTGAGCCACATCCCAGCCCCCTTTTCAAAATATATTTTATTTAGAATTGGGGTCTTGCTAAGTTGCTAAGGCTGGCTTTGAATCTTATATTTTGTACAAATTTAAAATCACTTTTCTTTACAATAAATATGATTCTTAATAGTCCTGGTTGTTAAGAAAATCTTCCACAGATCCACTGTGAGAAACAACAGAATGATGTATATAAAGCATTTTCCATACACACACACACACACACACACACACACAACACACACAAACACATATGGTTTGATAACCATCAAATGAAAACAGAATAGGAATGGAAAAAAAAAAAACACCATTCATCATAGTAACATGACTTGTAGCACTATGGTAAAAGGCCTATCAATATTTCCACTGTAAACTGCATTTTTTTTGAAGGTTACAACATTGCTGATGCAGATCCATTAGCACTATACTTATACAAAGTGTCAGCTTGCAACATACCACAGACACACACACACACACACACACACACACACACACACACACACACGAAGACTTGGCATGCAATCAATATTGGCCATCACTGTCATCTTTAGGTAAAGATAAAAGATAATTTTGGAGATTTGAAGAGGAAAGTTTCTAGTAAAATTCCTATAAATTTTACTTTAGTATATGTGCCCTGTTCCCTTCCTTAAAGCAGCTTTAATAATATTACATGTGGTTCCTCAAAGAAAGAGGGAAACAAAGATTCTGAAGAACATGTAGAAAGATTTCTTTTACTCCATATACCCCAAAGTATATTTAATGTTTTTAAATGTCCAGTTGGGTTTTTGGAGCAAATACTCTACAAAAAGCTATGGAATCAGTATTTTTGGCCTGGGACTTAAGGAGGCAATCAGGCTACTGTGTGTTCAAAGGTTATAAAGTTGTAAGATAGAATTTTATTGCAACCTCCCAACACTACAGTTCTACAGTAAGTAAGTTGTTTTTTGTTGTTGTTTGTTTTTGGTGGTACTAAGGATTGAACCCAGGACCTTGTACAGTTAGACAAGTGTTCTACTACTGAGCTATACTTCCAGCTGAACAGTAAGAGAGTTTGATAACCATCAAAAGAAAACAGACTGGGAGTGGGAAAGAAACACCATTCATCATAGTAACATGACTTGTGGCACCGCAGTAAAAGGGCCTGTCAATGTTTCCACTGTAAACTGCATTTTTTGAGGGTTACAGCATTGCTGGCACAGATCCCTTAGCACTATACTTACATACAAAAAGTGTCATCCTGGAACATATATAGTATAGATTTGTAATAAGTTTTACTGTTCCCTAAGTAGTAATCATCACAAACTTTAGGAACTAGAAACTTTAAAAAAGTCCTTAACAATTACACCCATGTACATACACAGAGAGAAGCCATTAAGAGCTGATGGAAAACAATCTTCTAATATTTGCATAAAGATTTTATAGGGATCAAGATAGGATGGCAGAAAATAATGCCTTGAAGCATTAGTGTATGAGGAAAAAATATATACACACACATACATGAAGACTATTGCTATTGAGTTTTCAGTGATTTAGGATTAACTCAGCAAATTCAGAAGGAATTTGACATAAAAATCCTCATATTTGCTCTATCTTTGCCACTGATGTCCTTCTCCAGCTATTGCTATTCTCGTACCTGACACCTCCTCATCTTGTTGCCTGATCCACTGAGGGTCCTACTTTCTTACTACAGCTTCCTGTCATGAGAAATGCCTAGTAGTCTAGGCCACCATTCAGGCTGTTTCCTTCCCTGTTACCTCAGGATTCAAGTTCTTCAATGTCAAACAGGTGGTTCTTTAAACCCACTGTTGCTCAAGTTCTAGGAACCTAGGACTCAAGTTTAGGATAACTGTTAGTATTAGTTATATTTTGAATTAATAGTTTTTTTTGTGTGTGTGTTAGTCTGCTGTGTGTGTTAGTCTGCTCTGTGTACACTTATAACAGGGTTTTTTTTTTGAAAATGTATTATGAGTTATAAATAAACCTCACAAATCATTTATAATTGAGGAGATCCAGAATTACCATATGATGTACAAATTTCAATCCTAGGTATATATCCAATAAGACTGAAAACAGATTCAAACTGATATTTCTACACAAATGTTCATAGTAGCTCAAAAGTAGAAACAACCCAACTGTACATCAACAGACAAATAAACAAATGTGATATATATATGCATTTTTATATATAGATATGTGTGTGTGTGTGTGTGTGTGTGTATATATATATATATATATATATATATAAATTTATTTATATATATAAATTTATTCAACCATTAAAAGGAATGATAAACTGGTATATGCCACAACATGGATGAACCTTGAAGACATTAGGTTAAGTGAAAGTAGCCAAACCAAAAGTCAAATATTATTTAATTCCACTTATATGAAACATCTAGAATAAAGTTAATTCAGAGACAGAAAGTAGATTAGAGTTTCTCTAAGGATCAGAGGAGGAGGAAATGGAGAATTACTGCTTAATGAGAATAGAATTTGTGGTGATGAAAAAGCTCTAGACATGTATAGTGGTGGTGATCACATAACATTGTAAATGTGCTAAATGCTGTAGAGTTGTAGGGTTTCAACTAATATAATAATTTTATGTATTTGACTTTAAAATCAGTAAAAAGATTGAATATAATCAGTTACCTATAAATATATCAAATCTTAAATAGCAGATAAAATACAAAAGACATGGTAGGGAAAGAGACCTGAGTAAATAGTTAGAAAACCTAAAAACCCAAGATCAAACCCTGACTCTGCCTTTACTAATGAGGTTCTCTTAAATGAGTCTGTCCTTTGGACTAAGGAATACAATAGTTCCCATGGAGTTCTAGGGTCAATTTATAGCTTATGATTGTTTTTCAGATTATAAACTATCTAAGGTTGAAATGAGCCAAATGAAAGCTTCACTAGTGATGTGTGGGTTGGGATGGAAAACTTGAGTCTATTTTGGTTGAAACCCTTAATAAATCAAGCTCCACGTGTGAAATAAGAAAAGGAAATTGCATTTCTAACTATTTTTACTAGTGGCACAAGGTTTCTTGAATAGTAACATCTGATTTATTTAATATGATCAAGGAAGGCAGTCTACTTCCATTTGTTAAAAAATCAAAACAAATATAACACCAAAAAGAAATCTGTCTCCTTAAAATGTTTAAAGGAAGATAACTTAAGAATGTATTACAGAAATTATATTATCTGGTATTTACTTTTTTTTTGGTACCAGGAATTGAACCCAGGGGCACTTAAGCACTGATCCAAAGCTCAGCCCTTTTTATTTTTTATTCTGAGACAGGGTCTCACTAAATTACTGAGGCTACCTTTGAACTTGGGATCTTCCTGCCTCAGCTTACAGAGCTGCTGGGATTATAATGTGGTATTTACATTTTTATATAGCTAACATAGCTAATATTTTAAAAACTCTTCATAAATCAAAGGAAAAAATTCAAATATAAAGCAATATATTGGTTTATGGATCCATGTTGCATCTAAAGAATGTATATATTCATGGGCAAGACTGGGCATCCATGTACCTTGTTAAGGGAATAATAAACATAGTTTAGGTAATCTGACACAGTGGGAAGGTTCCTGTACAATAAGATTCTGGTAACTGAATTCTACTCCAAGGTGTTCCAGTTGGTGATCCATATAACCTTGAGCATTTGCTGTACCTCAGTCTCCTTACTTGTACAATGACAAGATTAGGTAACAACTTTCCTAGAAAAAAGTTTTTTAAAAACTTAAGCAGTAGAAACTTTTCTTTAAACTAATTATTTCAAGAGCCCACTATTTCAAATAAATACACTCAAGCCACTCTCTTTAAAGTAAGAGAAGGAATTCAGATGTATGTCGGCTTTCTGCTCCCTATTTTCCTGGCAGCTCCTAGGTGCCTCTGAAGAAGCTTTGGCCCTCCAAAGAACACGTCTAAAATGTACTGGGCCAGGAAAACCTAAGACCCCTTCCTGTAGTATGTTTTTATTTCAGTAATATATGTATTTTCATATGTCTCACATAAATGTTTACTTTTTGAGTTCTTTCATTATAAATATATTTTTGGAAAACAGAAGAAAAAGTTCAAGAAAGTATTTCCATCCTAAATTATGCTACTCTAGTTTAATGCTGCCACAATTAAAGCAATTAATTATAGAAATAGATTTTTTTCTAGTTAATTGCTTTTTTTGACCTTTTTTCAATTTGGTATGAATTATTTCAATTTATTAAGCATTTTGGTTTTTTTTGTAGGAGCAGAATTTTAAAGAAACATGCGTGCGCACATACACACAGACACACACACACACAGTGTTCTTTTCCAATAGCTTACTGTGCTCTTAGATCTATTCAATCATCATTGGCAATCAGCATTAAATGATAATCTACCCTCTGGTTAGGAGCTAACTTGCTGCTCTAACCCATCTTTACAAACCTTGCTATATATACCTTAATCCTTTCAAATGCAACTGTGACACAAAGTATTACAGACTTTTAAAAACCTGTTCTCTTGAAAAAAATTGTGGAGCATCAGTAACCAGATAGTATTCTCAAATTTCAGTGATCTAGTCCATGGAGCCATCCCCTATGCACAGTGCTCTGTTTCATGCAGTACATGGCTTTAGCTGGCCAAATCTTTTTTTTTTTTTTTTCCCAATGAATCAGTAGAACAGTAAAGATCTTACTTTTTTTTTTTTTTTTTTTTTTTTAAACCAGTGGCATATCAATGAGGCACAGATGTGTATTCCAACTCTGCATGGATGAGCACACTGTTCAATAGTGCTGGCTCACACGGTATCAGGGCGAGTTATCACTTCCCATGAAGGCACTCTTATCACCAGGACCCAGAGAGGTGGCTGCAAATCGCAGCCTTTTTATTTTCAAGGCAGTTTTGCTGAACATTCAGGCTTCAAAGATTCACACTTCCAAAACTCTATAAGAGTTTGTGAACGCTCAATTTGCCAAAACTGTTTACAGTGTAATTGGGCACCGTACCTGTGTCCATGAGATAGCGAAGGCGCTTCTCCACCAGCGCGGCACGGGTGTCAATTTGCTTTTGCTCATTCTCTAGTGCTGCCAATTCTCCTACAACATACTGACTGGTGTCTTTGAACCCTTTCTGTTAAGGAGAACAAACAGGAAGGAAAAAAAAATCACTTGTAAGTTGCATTTTTCCTTTCTACAAACACTTAGTAAAGCACTTACCTAGAGAACCAAATACACCCATAGTATTACCCCTTAGTAGCAAAAAGCAACTCCATCCCTGTGATTTAGCAATTTTTCATGTGTTATATATACCAAAATTTTGTAAATAGAGAATATTTTAGCTGTTTAGTATTATACTTATAATTTCACACCCAGAGTTGCAAGATTTAAAAAGTGAATACTAAGTTTAAAAATTATCCTTAGAGTTAAGTCAGAATTATTTAGGAATGGACAAGGATAGCAGAGAATTTTCCCTTTGGTGACTACTGAAGAAAAGAGGAAAAAAAGTGTAATATGCAAAAATAGAGCTTTACTAAAAAATTGATCTTTAAAATAATCATTCTGAGAGAAATCAGAGTTGCTCTATAAAACATAAAATTAAAAAGATTTTTTTTTGCTTTTATTGGGACTATACTTTTAAAACATGATAAAAGATGCAGTATCTCCAGTTTTCCTGCCAGTAGCTTCTGTATTTAAACATGTCATTCTCTTGATTGTTACTAATTCTTATAAGCTGTAAATTCTAACCTGACAGGTGGTTTCAAACCTTGCTACACAGGGTTTAATGCAACTAGTATACTGATTTGATTAATCTTCTATTTAGCCAAATTTGGATTTCAATTCAAAAATTTACTTTACCATTCATGTTAAAATTTTTTTCTTAAAAGTTTTATTTGAAATATAGCAGCTCTATTAGAAAGAGTCAATATAGTAAAAATTTTTATTTTTATATTAGAAATTTAAGTCATTATGGGTTGGATTATTATTTATGGTATTGCCACAAAATGGATTAAATATGAGCTCCCTTTGGAACACCTGTTTACTTTTTTACTTTTCTAGAGCTAAGAAGCCTAAGCAACTGAGAATAACTAAAGAACTGCTTAAGTGATTATGCTCACTACCACCACTGTTATTATCAGCACTTATAACATTATTTATTCATTGAGATAAATGTGTAAAATCTTCTGTCACATGCCTAGAAGCATATTAATCTCTAAGACACAATGAGAAATTATCTTTTGGCATTCCTTAAGCAAGAAGCACAATCAAGAATTATGTTAATTATGAGCATATTGTGGAATTCTCATAATCAATAAACATATCTAATGCTAATAATAGCTTGACACCTTCTAAACTAGTAAATTATTTGTACTTACATGTAAAATCAATTTATACCAACTAATTGTTAAATTGATTATGGGAGTTGACCAATATAAAGCTGAAATATTTTAAGAAATCATAAAACTTATAACTTCTCAAGATAATTTCATTTTAAAAAGTCACTGTGTTTTAAAAAGATCCATAAAAAATGAATATATTTCAATTTCAATATAAAATGGAATGGAAAAATTACAACAGAATAAATGATAATGATAACTTTAAAATCTGGAATGATTTGGTGACAGCAGAACAGTTTCAAAAGGGACTTTTCCTATTTTTCAATCCTATCCAAAGAGAAAAAACAAACATGGTAGTTTTTCAAGACAATACGAATAACAAAAATATAAGAAAATAGAAGTGATAAGCAACATACAAACTTCATTGCTTTAGCTGATTAGTTAAAAATAGTAATTAATTTCATTACCAGATTTCCTTAGTGTGACTATATGCTATACTCAAGTATTCCATAACTTAAAAGCTATACCAAATACTTGGGATATACAAGTGATATTCTATGTACTTAGACCTTTCCAGGTCTTCTAAAGGTGAATAACTGAAAATGATAAGTTTTTAGAATTCTAAAATGGAGTTGGTAATTCTGAGTGCATTTATAGGGCTTTTAAAATCCCACAAAGACTATTTTAACAATAAAAATAATGAAAATGTTTAGACAAACTGTAGATAATAAGAAAGTACCATTAAAGAGAGCTGTTTCCAGACAAAAATTCAAGTTAAAACTTGTTCTTCCTGCTTCTGTCCTGCAGCTGTCCATCAAAAGCAGCTTTCTCCCTGCGGTCTATCAAATATTTCCCTCACAAATCAATTTTACACATGATCAGCCCATACCCCTACTGAGCTGAACCTCCCCGTTAATTAAGTGAAGAAATTACCATATATATTATATTAATGCAAACATCATTCAGCTAGTAATTCACGGCTGATCTGGATAATGGAAAGGTTGAACACCCATTAACCCAAGCCAACAAAATGGGTTGGCTGAGAAATTCTAGCAGGTCTCATGTGACTTTTCCCTCTAACTGCAGCTCTGCGGTATCTGCTATTGTAATAATTAAAATCCTCCCGGTAGATCAATACTGGAATCTCTTTATGGGAAGTGCCCTGATGGAAATGTCTCAAGGAAGCTGGGGCTGTGGAACTCTGAAAAATTCATTTTTTTTTATCTGACAATTATCACCACACTGCAGACTAATTCAACAGCGCACCCCTCTCACTCTGCTTTGAATGCACTGGAGATTGACATCTTAAAAAACCTAACATCTCATTTTAACAAATAAAGGCACTATTTCCACATACAGTTTGGAATTATCAGCAATCATGAAACCACACAAAAAATTAATATACATTAAGCACTTCATCTTCTGATGGCTTCCTCTGAGTTTCAGTTATCGCTGCCTTCTCCTCATTTCCTTTCTTTGTATCTTCCTGTATTGATCTCTGCCTTTTCATCTCTTAAAAAAAGGGAAGAGACATGTAAAATTATTATAAAGCTTGATATTTGTGTATTGAAATGTGGATTTACATTATCAGCTCCATAATATGTGTGTGTGTGTGTGTGTGTGTGTGTGTATACACATATGTATGTATGTATGTATGTATGTGTATAACTACTTTTAAATCATAAGATTGGAAACATTTAAAAAGTGTTCCTACCTGGTCTATTCTCAACATATTGACTGAAAGACTGAAGCTGAGTTTTTCTGACTGTAGAATCCTTATTGAACAAAACAGGATTTTTAAAACGTTCTGTTCCTTTTTGTAATCGCTCAGTCCGGAGATCTTCTGTGCCATTCTAAAAGTAAAACAACAAATTGTATGAGAGTACTAATCATATAAACATGAAATTACACATTAAGATGGCAACTTTTATTAATTTAAGACAATAATGCTGACTTAGAACCTTTAGAAACTCTTTGAAGAAAAGGGATTTTAAAATACTCTAAATAGCTCAACTACAAGTTCAACTGCCTGTAATAAAAAATTTGGGATTTAGTCCAAATAGTCCAAATCCTTGATAACTTTGATATATTAGATACTAAGAACTCTTGTGTCTTCTGGTGATAGGTATCATTTGAAAGTCCCGTTGCCTCCTATTTCCTCTACTATTCTGCCCCTTCGATTTGTACATTCCTAAGACTTGTATGACAAGAAAAAATAGTTTCTAATTTTATGCCCATTGAGATAAACCACTAATGCTGGATGAAGGCTAAAAGGTAGGATTATAATACTACCCCACTGAACTGCATTTCATCAGCTATAACTTTCCAAAGCCAGATTTGTAAGTAAGCCCTTTACAGCTAAGGAAACTACAATTATCTCTTCTGGAGCTTCCTATGTTAATACTGGTTACAAATTCAAATGGTTCTATCAACAAGAAATATCCCAGAAGACTGAACCACTGCAGTGTGTGGAAGCTGCAGATACCGAGGTGCTGTGTACCAAACAAATATTTCATTTTATACCTAATCTTTTATTATTTTTATTAAGTGTTTTGAAAGTAAATAGGGAAAGGCTAAGATGCATGACTAATAGCTAAGCCTGCTGAATGCTGAAACTGGTTATCAAAAGCAACCAAGACTTTGCCCTTCCTCTGCATTGAGACAATCAGTAATGAGGGAGCCCTCCAATGGCCTATTCTCTAGCCTCAAGGAGGCCTGGGATACAGAATCCTCAAGGGAAGGTAACAGTTTATCCTTTTCCACAAACAGAATGCCTCATTTATAAATGTGTAAACTGCATTTTATTACAAAAATAAAAACCCAAATCAATGCTGAAAAGCTTCAAGAGAACAGATGGACTCTATATATTTTATAAATACCATTTTCAAAATCTTAGGTAAAAAGATTCATATAAAGGCAATCTTTTTAAAGCATACCTTTTGTTGGAACAACTTTAAAAATTACTACATAAGCTTTTTGGAAAGCAAACCAATTTCATGTATGTAGATGATTAAACCATAAGAAGAAAAACACCTCTCTTTTCTTTTCTAAAAGTTATCTGATATAGTTCTTGTAGTATCATCCTTAAAATAGCCTTCTTAGCAGTTAGGATACAAATAAGTTTGGATTTCTTTCTGATTTTTTTAAGAAAAAATGTGAATTTTACTGTTATTATAGTAACTATCCAATAGTGTAAAACTCAAGTCTTTACCAAAATAAACAAACACAGCTAAATTTTTTTAGGCCTGGCAACATGCTAAAATATCAGTGTGATTAGCCAGTAAATCCCATCTTAAGAAACCTTTTTATGACTAGGGACTTCTGCCACTTTACAAATGTATTCCTCTAAACCCACTAATTCAGTTAGCCTTTTCAATCCATTGTATTATTCTTAGGCCAGCTTCATTCTGCATTAAATCCACTGCAGAAAGCTAAATTGAACGCAAAAAATCAGACCTGATCCAGGCTTCCTTTTGTTCAAAGATAGAGACCAAAAGTCCTCTGTTGCTGCCACACACTTTCATCACCAATTTATAGAAACCGACAATATAGGGGAAAAGCAATGAAAGTCATTGTTTTGGGACTTCAAAGCATCTCTGTGTCAGGGGAAGGAAATCCTTTCAGTCAGCAGGGCAATCCCCATAGTCCGCAGGTGGGTGAAAAGTTATACAGGACTGAAAGTGCCCTAAAGCTAGAAAAAAATATTAATGATACATTGTGAGGAAAAGGAGGGTATGTGTGGGTGGGGATAATATAGATAATAACAATATTCTTATAATGTGGCATTTTGGCTAAAATGCAATATTAGGTAAGATTCAAAATGGCACAAAACATATGTAAGTATCTTAAACACATTCAATACATGTCAGCATCTTCAGGTATGATGTATTCTTATAAATAATGTAAATTCTAGTTCATTTAAACAGAAGGAAAGTTGAAGATGATAGAAAAGTATTCTACAATCTTCTAGGCAACATTTTTCATAGCAAAATATGAATACATACAGAACTCAAGAATTGTTTCTATGTACTCTCTACTTTTACTGGAAATAGCAATTAAAAGAAGGAGTTTCTCTGAAAAACAGTATATAAGCACTGATTATCATATTGATGTTCAATTTATTGGCTAGTTAGTAAAAATTTTTATAACTTAATGAGAACAATTTGATAAGAAATTGTTTTTAGGATTATAAGGTATCAGTAGAAACTAGAATATATGGATATTAAGCCAAATATTAAATAAGTAAGATTACCTTAATTTCTTGTTCTGAGCTCTCAGTTCCAGCTTTCTGGGCAGCATTGGAGAATGAATTTGTCACCTGTGGTTGAGCTTCTAGGAGCTTCTTCAGCTTCAAGTCCACCAACTTACTATTTTGTTCTGTTAAATATGCAAAGATCATGAATAACAAATGAGATGTATTTAGATGTGTAGGCTACCAACTTTAGGTGACAGCATAAAAACATTACTGTATTTAAAAAAAAAAAAAAGAAAAGGACATTAGGGGTGCAAGGTAACACATCACACTAGACACATGCAGACCTCTGTGTGTGAGTGAGTGAGAGTGTGTGTGTGTGTGTATATGTATACACACACATACACACACACTTCACTCTCACAAATCATTTCCCTTAAGGAATATAGTCAACATATCTAAGGATACCTAAGTTATACTACAGTTTAATAGCTATGCTTACCTGAAAACTTAAGGTATATGTGATACATATATAAGTAACTGTATAGATTATATACAATAAAAATAACAAACTAGATATTTCAAAGAAGAGATACATTTGATTTTAAATTATATGATTTTACTATTTCTTTAAAATATGTTAAATGTATACATATAATATCATATTAAAATAAGTTTTTAACATGATCCCAGTCACATACACACTGTTAGAATATAATATTTAAGTGTGTACATACGTACCCAGCATTAACACAGGGAATATGTTTAAAAATACCTTCTACTTAGATGGCAGAAATATAACAAATGTTGTCATTTCTGGAATGTATTAAATATAGATAGAAGCTTAAGTAATTTCAAATTATTATCGATAATTACATTAATCTTTAATAATGAAATAGTTCAGTAGAAACACAAATATTTCTATTCTGACAAAGTCACACAAAACAATTCTTTAATAAAATGGTTGTAAAAGACATGTCGACCATTTGATGAGTGATATTTTTCATACAGATTAATAACTTTTCTAATTATAATACTCTTAATAAATTCTATTATCATACTTTCATGCAAATTGGTAAGTTTATATTGCCAGGCTTCTTTTTTAAACAATATCTGATGAACTATGGTCAAATCAAGATAAAGATTAAGCAATTTATTATTAAAACACTATGACTTTTATATACAAGTTAAGAAAAGAATTTTTGGGGAAAAAAGCAAGGATAAAAATCATAATATACTCTACACGCTTCTAGATTCTAGGTTGCATTCCTATTTCTTATTGCCATAAAATAAACCACAGATCTCAACTGGGAAGCACATGCCAATACTTATCAGAATGCTTAAGAGCTGTAAACAATATATTAGTTAAGTCCAAACAAGAGGATTGAGATGTGTTTTCTTTTTTGGCATAAAGTAGGAAGAGAATTTTGCCCTACTCTGGTATTGGGGATTGAACCCAAGGGTACTCTACCACTGAGTTTTATCCCCAGTCCTTTTTTTTTTTTATTTTGAGACAGGGTCTCATTAAATTGCTAAGGCTGGCCTTGAATTTGCAATCCTCTTGCCTTACCCTCTCAAGTTGCTGGGATTATAGATATGAGTCACTGTGCCTGGCTGGAAGAGACCCTTTTGAGAATGCAAGGGTCAAGACTGTTAGGATTGAAATTAACCAGGTTGCAAAAATTATCCCACAAAGTTGTAATAGCTGAAACTATAAATTCCCCTCACTTTATTTAAGAGATGGTTAATTTTTCCTATCTTCATAATCTATTGTAAAATAAAGACGTGCATTACTTATTGGCATTAATTTTACATTTCCACATATTGACTATTAAGGCTTTGATTCTGTACTTATGGATGTCATTAGCAGTTCGGGGATATTATTAGTTTCTAATAAAGCCTTTGGTGGTAGTTGTAATAGTAGGGTAGGCAAACAACAACAAAAGTGTTTTCATAAAGCAACAATCAAACCTACCCAACTTCTGTAGTAGTTAACAAAGAAGTAAAAGGTCATTCTAATTTTGGGTTAAACATTTGAAAAATATCCTTAAAATATCAGAATTCTCTTGGACTTGCACAATTATAAACATACTGACCTCTATCTAGCAATAACATCATTTAATACTGGGCCATGAAAGAGCTTCTGACAAAAGGGTCTGGATCATCTCAACTGCTCCTTACAGTTAGGAAAATCCTGGTCAAATGTTTCTTGTAAAAGTAATAGCATGATTTCAAACAGGGGAAGGAGCAGGTAAGCTTTGCAGAGGCATGCTAAGGGTGGGAAAAAGAATGCCTGCTGTCATTCCCTTTAGCTTTTATAGGAAAGATAATTATCAAGGACTTTGTCTCCTCATCTTTAAATCTAAAGATATTACCAAAGAGTTTTTTTTTTTTTTTTGCCATAAGAATTCAATTCAATAAGTATTTATGGAACCCCTTGGGTATACAAAGTTTTGTATTGTTACATGCTGCTGGCTTATAAAGGCAATGCAGATAGAACACTAACCTATTAGAAACCATTAGAACTTATCTTTATATTTGAAACAAGAACTTACAAAGATCAATTGCCACTGACTTACTGATGAGATTAATTTAATAGTAGTCCACATGATTAGTTTTCAGTGTCGTAGTCAATTAAGTATGTATAAAGTAATTAATTAGTAATATATTTAAACATTTAAAGTAAGCATAACATTTTCAAAACAATATTATAACAAGGACTATCAATTTGCAATTGTCAGAAAAATCTGATCTATGTTTTAGATTTACATTTGGATTATTCCATATATATCATATAACAGCACACCAAAATATTTAAGAAGAAAAGAAAATCAGTTATCAAACACTTATAAACTGTTTCATATAAAACATAAGAGTGAATCTTGGTAATAAGAGAACATAAGCTATAAATTGTTATTCTAATGTTTCTATTTTAACATTCAACTTAAAACAAAATAATGTAAAATTAATGGAAGGTAGATTTAGCTAAATGACTTATCATATAAAACATAATAAAACTATAAAATGAACCTAGTATTATTGAGATAATAAAAATATAACCACAAATTTTGCCATGCAGCAGGACACAAAACAATTTGGAATTACCGGGCGAATCAAGGTCACTTTCTAAGTTAGTAAGTTCATCTCCACCTCCTACAACAAAGCCTTCAGGAATCTCCTCGTTAGTATCTATCTCAATATTATCATTTTCATCTGTAGGAACATGTAGCAATAATGTTAGTTATTATTTATATTTTATGTAATTTGTCCAAAACACTAAATAAGAAAAACCAGTATTTCAATAACAGTTATTCAAGTTGAGGTCTCACACAGCTAAGCAAGTTAAGAAATTAGTTTTAAGTCACTTTTTCACTATTGGATTAACATTTGTATACTACATTCTTATGTCAAACATGAATTATCACATCAAAGCAGATGCAAAGGTTTTGACAATTTGCCACATGCTGTCTCTGAATCACTGAGCTCACTGAGTCCTTGTATTTTAAAGTGTAATCTAATCATAATCTCTCATAATAGCATACAAAAATAAGTTGATCTGATGAAGAAGTCATCAAACAGTATTTCTAAATTTCATTTTTAATCATTTATTTGCTATCGATATATCAAGACATTATTTCTTATAAACTTGTAGCTATATTTAAGCCATTTTATGAAGATTTGACTGATTTTGTACTAATGAATATTGTCATAAAGAAGCAATATGAGGGCTGGGGATGTGGCTCAAGCGGTATCGCGCTCGCCTGGCATGCGTGCGGCCCGGGTTCGATCCTCAGCACCACATACAAAGATGTTGTATCTGCCGATAACTAAAAAATAAATATTAAAAATTCTCTCTCTCTCTCTCTCTCCTCTCTCACTCTTTCTTAAAAAAAAAAAAAAGAAGCAATATGAATAAAGAATAAAACCAGAATACAGTGCCTTTACACAATGGAAGGTTCAAAAACAAAGAAGGCAATACATCTTGGAAGAGTAAAAATTGAGAAAAACTATTTTTCAAAATTGAGCACAAATGAATGAGGAAGTCTCCCACTATTGTTTTATATCCTTATTAAAATATTTTAGGTCATAATTAACAAAGTCATTTTTAAAAAACATTTATTTTTTAGTTATAGGTGGATACAATATCTTTATTTTATTTTTATGTGGTGCTCAGGATGGAATCCAGTGCCTCACTTACACGTGCTAGGCGAGTGCTCTACCTCTGAGCCACAATCCCAATCCAACAAAGTCATTTTTTAACATTATGAGTTCCTACTATTTATCTTTTCTCTCCAAATTCTAATGATAAAATTGGTTAATTTTGAATTCTATATATTTGAAAAGGCATAGTAATAATCTGATTTACATATTAGAAGTTTAACTTTAAATTCTGTTGTTGACAGGAAATGGAGTTTCTGAAGAAATGGCTGTCTAGCCCTGGGAGGTGAAGAATTCCCCTAATACTCTGCATCATATTTTTTTAAATTGGGTAATTTTTATTAATAAAATATTCCAAAGATTTTTTTCAAATTGAGAAATTCCAAAATTTCATAGTTTTGGTTTAATCCCCCAACTTTAATCCTTTCTGAAATGTACATCTTTATATGTGACTTTGGATTCCTAAATATTTACTAAGAATATTAATATTGCTAATAATAGTTAACATTTATTGCAGACTTCCCATCTAATGTCTAAGCCATTTAGAAAAGAGAAAATAACAAAGAAAAATGATTAAGAAATCATTTTCCCAGAGGGGAAAAACCATAGAGATGAAAACATTGGTAAATGCTTTCAAAGACATAATTAAGGCATTATATCTAGCTATGTTATATAAGTATAATCAGCTTAGGTATTTTTTCTGATAAACTATGCTTAGCACAATTAGTTGTGCTCACTTTCATAAAAGTGAGCATCTTCAATCTCACTGTTCTAAAAAATTCTTTAATTTTATATTTTATCAAATGAATTAAAAAAGATTTCCTGAGTGCTAAAATGGTGTTCAAAATGCTTCTTCAGCATTACTCTATGTCAGAAGCAATTTACTATTAATAATTTTTCAGGATCTAGATAGGGCATTACACTTGATTGTTGCCAATCAGCTTCCACTGACCATAATTAATCTAGAGCAAAAGTACAAAATTCAACATGCATTCATCACTTATTCAAGAAACTTCTACTGTGCTCTGTATATACAATTTGCAAAACACTATGCTGGATGTTGAGATACCAAGTTCTGAAAGGAATACAATGAAATGATTATAATGCCACACAGTATGGGTGTTATGGGGTGACAATAAGGTATGGAGCAAATTCAAAAGATAACTCTTTGCCAGTGACACTACGGAATTTCTCAGAAGCACTAACTCTTAAATTGAAATTGGATCTTGAGAAAAATATAGACTTTCAAGAGGTATAACTGAAGGGACAGCATTACAGGCATGAAAGCAGGAAGGGGTAGAGTCTATTTGGCTCAAGCACACTTAAAGGGAAATAATAGGAGGTAAAATTGTAGAGAGCCCAGAAGGGCTGAATGGCAAGTTCAAATTTTACTTGGTAGATACACTGGTGTGCACTTGGTAGATACACATGATCAGCACTGTGCTTTAGAAGATTAAGTAGCTTTCAAACAAAGTTTCTCATCGTAACCATTTGTGAAATATGTATAATTTATTAATAGTAATGTAATCACTGGAGTGCCTTTTATAAATTAGAAGTTGTTTTAATATTTTTCCTATATCATTCTTGCTCATATTCTCATGTACCACCTTCTTCTTCATTTTTTTTAAAAATAGGGATTGGACCCATTTTTTAAAAACATTTTTAACACTTTTTTTTTTTTTTTTTTTAGTTGTAGGTGGACACAATACCTTTATTTTATTTTTATGTGGTGTTGAGGCTCAAACCCAGTGCCTCACTCATGGTAGGCAAGCACTCTTTCTTTGAGCCACAACCTCAGCCCTCATATGCCTTCTTCAGAGAGAGAAAAAAGTGGTTTAAAAATTGTTCAGGGGGAGTAAACTATTCATGTGACATCACCCTTCATGTAACATTGCTGACCTATGTGTGGACTGGAGAACAAAAAGGCTAGACAGGAAATCCAGGCTGGAAACTGTTATAACTTCAGGCAAGCAGTATGGAGAGTTAAACCTAGAATAAAAGAATTGGGAGTAGATATGACATGATTTGAAAATCAACTAAATACTGGATTGTAGAGAAGGGATGCTGAACAGACATCACAATTTTCAGCCTGAGTGATTAGAATGTTAGCATTGCTATGAAAAGAAATAGTTAAGTTTGGATATGTGTACTTCAGGTTCCAGGAATATGTAGAAAATTGTGCCTCCTTTCATTATCCACTTACATAGAGCCAAGTTCCTGCATGTTAAACACATGCAATTTCATTTTATTTCCAGGTTAAATGAAACCTCTATCTACACTACCACTCATAGTAGTGCTAAGTAAGTTAATTCAAAGTTTACATATGTATTGCTAACCTTAGATAAAAGGATTACTTCTTGGGAGGGCAAGAGTAAAAACTGGTCTCCTATACAGTTTAGGTATTCTTAAGAATGAATTTCTTCTTTCTTTCCATTTGGTAACTTCAGTTTTGCAATGAACTTTGAACTTTTTTTTTTAGCAGTTAATATTACATATTTCCTAACAACTATAGAAATGTTCTAAATGCATTCTAGCAGAACTAAAGTACATGTGCATGTGTATGTTTAAACATACTACAGACACAGAGATACACATCTTTATGGCTAACCATTTCAAACCCAGTAGGTGAGCCAGGCAGAAAGTAAACTAGAGATTTATTCTATAGCTAAAGTTGTTTTGCAAGTATCATATATAATATATGCATAAGAAAAGGTAAAAGAATATTACATATGCATTGAAATGTGAAAAATGTA
Source organism: Callospermophilus lateralis (assembly GCF_048772815.1). Lineage (NCBI taxonomy): Eukaryota > Metazoa > Chordata > Mammalia > Rodentia > Sciuridae > Callospermophilus > Callospermophilus lateralis. The sequence continues at coordinate 50,751,106 of NC_135318.1, read as the reverse complement.
TTCCAGAATACACTACACAACAATATAGGCAAAATATGGATCTCAAAAGTGTGATTAATAGCACTGAAATAAGGTCAATCATATACTTTTCCTTAATGGAAAAATTGAATGAAATAATGATTTGGTGACAAAAATGAAAAAAAATATCTGCAATGCTAAAAAAGAAACTGAGGTTATCATTTAAAATATATTCAGAAAAATTCAAAAAACATATTCAGATAAAAATTGTTATGATTTTTATATTCTCAGCAAATATCCCCATTAAGTTCACAACTTTTTCCCTCCATGGTACTTGGCACTGAACCCAGGGCCTCATGCAAGTCAGGTAAGAGCTCTACCACTGAGCTACATGCTCAGTTCTTTTTATTTTATTTTGAGATAGGGTCTCATTAAAGTTGCAGATTGTCCTCCAACTTACAATCCTCCTGCCTCAGCCTCCTGAGTAGCTGGAATTATAGGTGTGCAACACTGTACTTGGCTAAAAACACAACTTTTAATTCTAAAGAAATCAAACAAAAGATAGAAAACACAATACAAATATTATACTATTGATAAAAGCTGAAAGTAAAAATTAGTGAAGGCTCGTAAGATTTTATTTCAACAAATTTAGATAAATCTATTTTCCATAACTGAAAATGATAAGAACCATGTAGGCACACAGACATTTTCATTGACACAACAAAAAAAGTATATGCCTTATTTATTTGAAATTTAAAACCACAACACTATCATATCTGAGCCAAAGAGAGGTAAAAACGTCAGTTTAAATTTAAACTATATTAACCTAACTCAAACTAAAGTCGTAAGCTATGGAACACATATATAAAAAATATAGTACACAAATATACATTATACTACACAATATATGAGTATAATATAATCTTAAAACAAGGTAGGTACCTTTCTTGCAAAAGTATTTATGAACCATTAACAAAAATTTAACATTTATTTGGCCAAGATGAAATCTTAATAAATTCGTAAAGCAGAAATTCAGGGTACATTCTCTGGCCACATTATCATTCAACTAAAAATAAAAACACTTAACTTTGTCCCCAAACACCTTTTCCTTACAAGTAAGATGCAATAAAATGAACCCAAAGTTTGTTACATAGATTGAGAATTTTTCAAATGAGGCCATTATGGGCATATAACTTCAAAATGATGCTGAAAAAACCATGTGCAGTACATCACAAGTACCTGATTCTCCGTAAGTCCGAGAAGGATGTCAAATGGAAGATTAGTAAAAGCTAGGGTATAGAATCCAGGAAAAGTACAGTTCTGTTATTTACACAAGAATTAGATTATTTCTGGTTGTAATAGAATGTAAGTGGGTTGCTTGATCACATGGCTATACATCTGTAAATATCTTGCATGTATTTTCTGCGGACATCATGAAGTTAAAGACGACTTATCTCAAAACTCAAAACTTTTTGCACTGAGGCTGGCAGCATGCTGTTTGAGAATAGAAAAAAGAGAACTTTTTCAAGTGAATTCAAGCAGTGGGTGTGAGTGCTGATCATGTTCCCAGGGTATGCATCCATCTAATTAGGTCAGGTCTTCACTATACTCTGCTCTTTGTCACTCTAGACCACTAGTACTAAAATCTTCCTACCCTCATACTTCACCCAGGCTGGTCTCAATTTATTTCTCTTTCTTCCTTTCACATTATAACTTAGCAAAACTCTTGTCAGACATAATGATTCAGATTAGTTATTCTTTTCCTTGACTTATTAAACTGACTAGGGTTATTTTCACTTAGGAACCGGATTCTTGTGAATCCAAGTGAATTCTGAATTTGCTAGGTAAAGATGCATAAATTACAGGTCAGAGGCAAAATCCAGCCCCTGCCTTGAGGGGGTAAATAACAGCCCACTACCACGCATTAAAATATTGTTTAAGGCTGCTTTCAGGCTATAAGGGCAGAGTTGAGTAGTTAGGACGGAGACCATATGGCCTACAAATCCTGACACAGTGGCTGGTACTGCTCGATAGAGAAATACATATTATGAATGGCTGAACAGGTGGGACTTTTACCCTTTCCCTTGTCCTAAAGTTTTTTCTTGTACTGATAGTCTCAATGGCTTTAGCTTTAGAAGAGGCCAATGCAGACATAATCTGATCCATATTATTTAATGATACAGGCTAAAACATACCACTGAGGTTGGGGAATAGACCTGCTCCACTTGTCTTAGGTCAGTCAACCTCAGTTCTCATTAAAAGTCTACCATCACTGGAGATGGAGGCAGAGAAGTTCAAGTTCCAGGCTAGCCTGGGCAACTTAGCAATACCCTATATCTCAAAATAAAATTTAAAAAGGGGCTGGGATATACCTTAGTGGTAGAGGACTTGCTTATTTTGCACAAGGCCCTCAGTATTGAAATGTACTGGGGGGAAAAAAAAAGACTACTATCTGATACATGGCTGTTTCTAATGTCCAAGGCAAGCTGTGTCCTATGGGAGAAATGGACTCTGGTCACTTTGGACTCCTTAGGCAATAAGGAAGCTAACTCTTCAGCATATTCTCATAAATTATCTGTCAAATCCTGCCTCCTTTTTATTTCACCTGACTGTTCCTATTCTAATCTGTACTTCCTTTCGAACTCTACTGATCCAATCCTCATTTATTTACTTTGTTTATTTTATTTACCTTGACTGTTGAATAATGCCAAATTCAGGTCATTGCTTTCTTCATTGAAGGGAAGATTTTTTTTGGGTTATAACATTGACAAAGTCTCTTTGCTTAGTCTAGTCTTGGCATAACCTCATCTGGGGTTGTATTATAAAAATAGGACCAACTACATAGCTAACCTATGCCACACTATTAATTACAATTTTTTAATTCTTAGCCTTCCTAAAGTTTATATTCATTTGGCATTGTTAACTGCCAAATGACATTGGATCTCTCTCCATCCTACTATTACTATTCTCATACCTGGCTTTATGATGAATAGGAATGTGGTATTTACAGCAGCATTAGGATAGTGTATCTGGAGGATAAAGAATGAGAGATTTTTCCATCATTCAGAGATATAAGAAAGCAAATGTTTCTAACGGTTACTTTGAATATCTGGAATTCTTATGATAAAAGAAATACCTTGCTATTAATAATAAATCTAAAAAAACTAAAAAAAAATGATAATAAATCTAAGCAAATTACTATAGCATAATAAGAGCAGTTATTGACATCATTATAAACTCTAGTACAGTGGAGAAACTGTAATGATAGGGCCAGGATGTAGTTAGTGGTATAGTGATTACCTAGAAAGAAAGAAAGAAAGAAGATACAATAACAGTCCTGAATAATAGGAGTTGAAAATGGAAGATGAAGGATTTAACCAAGATATCCATGTTCTTAGATGTCCACAAGGACAGATATATAAGTGCTTGGAGAAGAAAACTTTCAAATTTATGGACTGGAAGGCTAGATGCCATAGGCATTAGTTAGAATTCTCTACAACAGTAAGCTTTTAATATAAGAATTCAATTTGAAATAACAGCAGCAAGTTCCAGTTTACTTTGAAAAAACTTATGATTGGCCTAGAAATAGCTTACCTTTGTTTCAGCTCTCTAAGGTCTTATTCAAGTTCTCACTTGCCTGCTCTTCAGGGTAATCTTAACATTCTAAGATTAATTCAGGACAAGTACCTAGCATGTTTTGGTAGATAAATAGGTTATGTACCTTTGAAATAAAAAGCCCACAGGTTTCTTAAATGTAAAAATTTACAAATTAAAAATGATCAAATTGAACTCTGAAAGGTAAAATTAAATTTCTCTTTATATAGTCCTTGTCCCAAAATTAAGCTTAGAATAATCTATATAAATATTGAGGAAGACTCTTTCAGAGTAAGGAGACTAAAAGGAAATGGATATGGAATTTATTCAAAAATTTTACATCCTAGGCTACAATGCCATAGTATTATGAAAACTACTTTTAAAAGACCTTGTTTAAAGTGTAAATCTTGGGGCCCTGGGTTCAATCCACAGCATCAAACCAAAGTTAAAGCATTTTTTTTCCAAAGAGGATTTTTTTTTTCTTTTAACATATTTTATTTATTTTTATGTAGTTCTGAGGATCGAACCCAGGGCCTTACATGTGTGAGGCGAGCAATCTACTGCTGAGCCACAACCCCAGCCCACAAAGTTAAAGTCTTTTATGTCAAAGCTCACCACTAACAAGTCTTATTTTTTTTTTTTTTTAAAGAGAAAGAGAGAGAATTTTTTAATATTTATTTTTTAGTTTTCGGTGGACACAACATCTTTGCTTGTATGTGGTGCTGAGGATTGAACCCGGGTTGCACACATGCCAGGCGAGTGCGCTACCGCTTGAGCTACATCCCCAGCCCACTAACAAGTCTTAATGATCTAGATATTGAGGATTTGATTGCATTTTACTTACTTCTTATGCAATTCATGAGGTATCATGGAGTATCACAACTCAAGAAATATTCTTTTAATAGTAGTAAACCATAAAGTGAAAAGGTTGTTTTGGAAATAGCAACAGTTATCTTCTGATTTACTACATTTCCTGTAGGTTTTTTGCAACATATCAATATTTTAGAAACTTTGTTTTTGATGCAATATTTTGAAGTAAGAATAAAAAGTCCTAAAAGGTCCACTGCAGATTTCTGGGTTGTCTGTAGAATATGATACAAGATTCTTTAACTCACCTCCAGATGCCTTTGACCTTTCTTTCAACTTTTCTGCAGCCATTTCACCATAGCAAGGAAGTTCTGACATCTTCACTCCAGATCGAGCTTCTGCTATTAGCTGACGAGCTCTCTCTCTCAGCTGCCGACGTCGCTCTTCATCTTGCTGCTAAGATATATTGAACAGTTGCCAACTCAGTAATTGACAGAAATGCAATTTCATTTTCAATCTGATCATCATGATAGTAACTGGTTTACAGCATGGTGCTTGGCCCACATTATAAATAGGATGCTCTATATCAGTTGGATGTCACACCATTTTAAAAAGCCATCCTAAAATCAAATTTTAAAAAACATTTACCAATTATTATTAAAATATACATTAAAAATTCAAACTAAGGACTGTTTGACAATACATATTACTGAGGAAATGCCAGGAACTGTTAATAAAAGAATTAGGCTTAAAGAAGAAATTTACAATACTAAGAACAAAATTTCAATTAATACTTTATTTTCTAAGAACAGAATTTAACTTGTTATTTTCTAATAGAGTCACAGAGCACTATCTGCTTCTTTCATTAAATAACTAAGATGCTGCCTACTAAAAAGGGATTATTATGAATTGCAAATAATCAATTTGCTTTATAAAATAGAGAGCATATAAAACAAGGCATTATTATGATAAAACAAAAACTACAATAATCTAATACCTCTTTGCAATTTATCTTCCTTTAACATCTCCTAACCTCCACAAAACCCCACATCTATTCATACAAAATTGCTCATATCATGTAGCTTCATGTACTGTGGCTTTGAATGTCATTTCCTCTTTCTAGACTATGTTTCTCTCATATTATTTAACTCCTAACTCATCCTTCAAGACTCAGTTCAAACCCATCAAACTTATCCTGACTATCCTACTTTGGATCCCACTGGTGGAATAAAGTGATCTTATCTCTATGTAATTATAGTAGTATATGTGTGTGTGTGTGTGTGTGTGTGTGTGTGTCTATGTATGTGCATGTGTTAATACTTTTTTAAAACAAAACTTATCAAATTATACCACAACTCTGAAGAGAGGCTTTCTTCCCAGTAGAATTGAGCTACTTGAAGGCAGGAGCTATATCTGATTTATTTTTGTATTTCTTGTCTATAGTACATACCTTGCTACCATGCTAGGTGTTATAAAAGTTTCAAGCATGAAACTTACTATTTATACTCTCAAAAATCTTATAATATAGAGGAAAATATAGAATAGCCATAGTAAAGAGGTATGATCAAAATGCTGCAAGGGTTCAGAAGAAAGAAAGAACATTTTTGGCTGAGGAGCAAACAGAATATATTGTGCTCTTTGAGTTGGGCTTAAAGAATGAGTAGGATTTAGAATGGTTTGAGATGGGAGTTGTTGGTTAGGTGGCGTCAGTGCAGGAGGCAGGAACAATACAAAGACATAAAAGAAAAAATATATTTGGGGGAAAGAACACAATCTAATTTTCCTGAGCATAAGAAAAATAGTGATAGAAAATTAAGACAAGAAAAATAAATCGGGGTAAGTGTTGTAGATGCCTGGTATAGCAGGGATTTACAGCATATCTCAAAGTGTAAGTCTTGGAGCTTGCAGTGAAGCTCAGGAGAAAAAGTGCTTTAATTTCATTCTAAAGGAGCAGGGATCACTAAAGGGTTGTGTGTGTGTGTGTGTGTGTGTGTGTGTTTTATAAAGGTTTGAGTTTTTTTGTTTTTAATATGTATATCTTTTCTTTTTAATCTAGGGGAATGAACAACCAGAGGTTTATTTGAGAAAGATTAATCTGGCAGTAGTGCAAAAGATAGGTTGATATAGAGGGACTGGAAAGACGCTAGTTAAAAGGTTTGTGTTAGAATCTAAGAAAGCTATAATGAGATTCAGGAAGAGGACGTGGCAATGGGAATAAAAAGAAAGAAGTGTAAGAAATGTATTAGAGTCAGAACTGGTAAATGTATCAATTCTTGGTAACAGATTAAATATGGAGGAAGAAAAAAAAAGACTCAAAAGTTTTAAGGTTGGGCAACTTAGAACTATGGAACTAATAATAGAAAGACTAAAAGGAACTACAAGAATGGAGAGAGAGGAAGGGAGGGTAAAACAGACTGGGTTCAAGGAGCTGGCAAGACATTTGTGTAAAGATGTTAGTAAGTAGTTGGGGAATAAAACTGATACTAGGATGTGGGGTCAAAGTAGGATTACAGAGCTGATGGATGACATTACAGGAATATTTGGAAGCACCTGAAGAGGCACCACAGGGAAAAAGGAGGACCACTGAGTAAAATATGGCAACAATTATACTTGGATAAGAGGAAAAGGGCAGAAACAAAGAAATAGAATACTGTATCAGGAGATTAAAAGCAGGTTTTCAAGAAAAAGAGAGTAATCAACTGCAACAAATGTTAGAGATTAATGTCTGAAAATTTAAAAAGGGCAATTATACCTGGTAAACAATATCATTAGGGAGGGGTAGAAACCAGATGGATAGAACTCAAATATAGGAGATTATTTTACAAATTTTGAGATCATCTAGAAATCAAGAGGGTTGTCAAAATTAATGATGGTGGATTAATGGAGCTGTCAAGTGGACCCAGGAATGAACTCTGAAGTTCTCAGTGGACTAAATGGGATGACTTCAGTATTAAAAAGAACAATGATTATATTGAATTGAATCAATGAAAAGTTTGAGTCCAATAGGATATTAAAATATTAGAAGGGTATAAAAATGCTTTTTGTTATCACTTGAGGCAGCTATTGAAAAAAATTATCTAAAAATCACTTTTCAAATCATAATAAACGATTATGGAAATGTTGTCAACTATTATTAAAACTCTTAGGTAAGCTGGGCTTGGTGGTGCAGCCTATAATCCCAGGGGCTTGGCTCAGGATGCTGAGGCAGGAAGATCACAAATTTAAAGCCAGCTCAGCAATGGCAGGGCGCTAAGCAACTCAGTGAGACCTTGTCTGTAAATAAAAACAAAATAGGGCTGTGGATGTGGCTCAGTGGTTGAGTGCCCTGAGTCAACCCCTGCAACCCACCCCCCCACCCCTCAGAAAAATCTTTTAGGTAAATGTCTGGTGGGGAACTGGATAATCAAATTATGCTGTGGCAGACTATGTATTCCAAAGATGTCCTGAAAGAATCTTTCCTCCTACACACTCTTCTAAAGTATGATCTTGTCATCCCCTCGATAGAGGTAAAATTTAATTTCTCTTGGCTAGCTTTAGTGACTTGTATATAATTAATAAAATGTGGAAGGGCTGCAGGTGATTCCAAGGTCAGAAAAGGCCATACCCATCTACCTAGTTGTCTTGAAATTCTTGCATTGTGTACACTCTCTGGGAGCCAGCTATCTCCTAAGCTCAAGATGTATGGGCTGTATTCAACAGTCCCAGACAACTTTCACTTTGGGTCATCCTGGCCTAAGAACTAGATGTGAAAATGAAGAAGGCTTCACAACTGGGGATGTAGCTCAGTGGTGGCAGAGGCCTTACTTAGCATGCATGAGGCCTTATTTAGTATGTATAAGGCCCTGGATTCAATCCCCAGCACATTAAAAAAAAAAAAAAAAAAAAAGGCTTCAGATGATCTCCGCCTCTAGCTATTTTGAAATACCCTCAGTTCAAGTCTTCTCAGCTGAGGCCTCAGACAATGCAGAACAAAGCACATGCTATTGGGTCCTGACCTACAGAAGTAAATCCATAAGTACAAATACAACATTTTTTTCTATGTTTGGGGTCACCTGTGACATAGCAATAGTAATTTCTACACATGCTTAAATAATACCACAAAGATTAATTTTGGTTGCAAGGGGGAAATTCAATTTGTAAATAGATCAGAATCAGAGTAGAGATTACAGACCTCTAATACAGGGATTGATTTTAGTATTATTAACAGTGAATCAACTATACATTATATGTTTTTTGATGTGAAGCATAAGAAATGCACACTACCTATAACATTCTACCCAAAATGTTTAAAGTGAATCCACTAAGTTTTTAGAATTTCTAGTTGATTATATACACAAAGGATAGAGAAACATGATAAATGACCCAGCAAGAAAACAACCAAATTCAAAAGGTAGGATATTTGGGACAATTGACCTAGTCACTTTTACAAATGAATTAGAAAAAACACAGACACAACAATAAACAACTAACCAACTACCAACTATCATCATGACTACCAAAATGGACTTAACAACCAGATGCTACATATTAGATATTGGTTTGGAGAAACCATCTATAGATGATATTGTTTAGGCAACTAGAAATCTGAACATGACCATAGTATGAAGAAAAGAGAAAGCAAAATGATTGAAAAAAGTTTACAGAGTAATAACCTCATTTTGGCAAAATAAATACACATAATATACATGAAAGAAAAAGAGTTGAAGGGTATACACAAAAGTTTTCATGGTGGAGATTTCTGAAGATCAAAATGTGATACTTTTATTTTCTTTCCTGTAATTGTTTTTGTTTTCTATCTTTCTTCAATACAAATGTACTACTACTCTTGCAATAAAAACTAACAATATAAGAGTCTTGGAAGGAAGAAAAGAGATGGTAGACTTTCTGAATATGGACTGTGATAAAGGAAAAAGAGAGGTCTAACATTCAGAGAAAGTTTTCTCAGTATTTGAAAGCACAAACTTACTTGTAGGCAGAGTATAGTTTACAGTAGGTAGAGTGAGATTGAAGATGCAAAAGTAATATACAAAAATACTTTGGCTGGGAATGTAGCTCAGTAATAGAAGCTTGCCTAGTGCCTAGTGGGAGTGAAGCCCTGGGTTCAATTTCCAGCACTGCAGGGGAAAAAAAAAAGAGCTGTTGTTCACTATCAATATTTCTAAACTTGGAAAATATTCTAGGAGGAAAGGGAGTATGGGCCTGATAATGTTGATTTTTAGTGATGGTTGCTGATATTCCTTGAGCTTTTATGTGTGAAGTGCTTAATATGCAAGATCTCATTTAATTGTCAAAAACCTATTTTTACCAATGAGAACACTTGGGTTTTAAGTCCCAAGGTCACACAGCTAGAACTGATGTCACAGCCAGGAGTTTAGCCTATGTCTGTTTAACTCCATAGCCCTTGTTCATAACCACCAAACTATTTGATCCCAAAAGTATCAAATTACATGACCAACTGAGGAAAATTGAGCTTTTACTAAACTTTCATCTTTCAAACTTAAGAAAAGTTAAGAGCACTAATAAAAACCATTATTTAATATGCCTCAGGCAACTAGGTTTTAAGTGAATTTCACTTTGTGAATAATAACTTCTTACAGAGCTGGAATTTGGTGATTCAAACTAAGATGAAGTGGTCTTAAAATGAAATAAATGACCCTACCTTTCTGAATATGAAATGGGAATCGAATTTTTTTCTGTCAAGCTACCACCCCTCCTTCTCTCCTGCTGTACTCCCATCTGCAAATGTTTCTGAGAGCTTACCAAGAGTGCAATTTAAAGCAGGCAATCATTAATAAAACCAACTCTAAATACTAATTAGGACACTTTATCAATTTCCATGTAAATTGTTTGTTTGTACTTATTTACCCATCATTGTTCTCTACACAATAGAAAAAATGCAAATGAACAAATCAGAATGCAACCCTAATGGGACTTTCTGTTTATAACCATTAGCCCAGAGGTGTGCTGTAATTCAATTCTCAAGTAGCAAGATTTAGCCTCATTAACAGACTGCAAGGGCAGGTTACAACTCATAAAACCCTACAGTAAACAAAGTTTATGGACACAGCACAAAATCTTGAGCCTGATTGACAGAATTCTAGTTCCCTATCAGATTGCCTTAATTTACTTTTCTACTAATGTCCTAACACTACAGAGACAATTTTGCTTGGGCCTAGAGCTCTTCAGCAGGATGGCATATCTGCATTGTTTGTTTTCTCACTCTTTCGCTTCCCTTAAGACAAAGAACCCATTGCAAAAATAAAAGTTAATTGTTAAAAGTCATGAAGGAAAGCTTATAATTATAGTAATTGATTATGCAATTTTAGTTTAAGTGATGGTATTAATTTCTAGTTGGTCTCCAGATTCATTCTAAGTAAAACTATTTTACTTAAATTTTAACATGTATGTTTCATTAAAAGTCAGTTTGTGCAGTAATATTTAAGGGATAGCAACAAAATCTATGCTTTTTTGTTTTTTTAAATAAAAAGACTCATATTGTTCATGTCCAAGTAGAACATGACCAGAGAACATGGACAATTATTACTTTATTATTTTGTTATAGTATTCATTACAAATAGCTCAAGTATTGTAGGTAATATTTCTGACAAATGATGGTTTGCCTAAACCTATAAGTATAAAAATGTATTTTTGTTATCTGCTCTGACCATTTTACATTCAAAAGGAGACAGGGGCTCATTGCTATAAAATCATCTGTTTATTAGGACTGATGAAAAAAGAGGGAATCTTTTCACTGGTGTGCGGAGGAAAGGCAATTTAGAAGACTGCTGTCATTAAAATAAATGGTATACTTGAAAAATTCAGCACATAGGAAACCTTTATATCTTTCTAAACTTAAACTGAAGTAGATTTTCTGTTTCTAAGAACAGCTCTGATGGCATTTATCCTTTACTATACATTATTATTTAGAGTTAGACTTAGTTATAGTGGAGAATTTAGCTTTTCTCAGATGGATGTACTCTTTGGAGGATATGATAGAGGCTGTATTTTTTGGGCAGTCTCCCTTCCCATGACTGTCTTTTACAAGTTATAACACATTTTTGAGAAAAATAATTAGTTCTGCATGTTTTCACATGTGTGCATGTGTTCTCTTGTTTACTCCTTACAATTTGGAGATAGCTACTATCCCTGATTTGATAGTAAGAAATAAATTCAGTGTTAGCTTGATTTTAAAGCATTGGTCTTTTCTATTACTTAACTAGTGTTCACAGCATTTTTTCTGAGGTCCTTCCTACTGTTATCTATTTTTTAAAAATCTCAGTTCTTTATGTATACTTGGGTTATGCAAAGGAGTTAAAAGTCCTCTTTGTGCTACTGAATAGGAGAGAAGAAAATGAATGTTTATATTCATTTAAAACACAGATCTCCCAACCTTAAATTATAAGCCTGTAGAAAAGTGATGTAGACTTTTAAGCTTTGATGTTCTCTTTGCTACCATCTTCAGGTAAGGCAAAAGTCCTGCTATGTTGCAGAAAGAGCCCATATTTCAATATGTCAGATTTAAAATATTCAAATACAGAAGATAGATTAGCACTTACCACTTTGGCCATAAACTAAAAAATAATATTTAGCCCTTTCATATAGTATGTCTTCAAGTTTCGGTTTTCCTTATCATTCTGAAATGGTATGCAATCTGCTATAGATAGATGCACTAGTAAAACTTGACAATTTAAGGACAAACTCTTCAAGAATAAGTAATGTAATTCCTTGTTTCCTTTCCATAAAAATGTATTGGTATGCAATTTTTATATTTCACACTTCACCGACATCTAGGCAAGCTTTCTTCCACTGCTTCAATGGTGCTACTTTTAATTTTATCCTCCTTAGTCGTAGTAATTAAAGTGATCAGCAGTGGCATCCCAGCGGCTTTGACACAGCTACAACCCCCTAGCAGACTTTTGCTTTTAAGGGGAATGGGAAGAAAAAGACTGGAGTTTCGTTTCACAGAGAACAAGAAAATCAAGCTTCTCCAATCCTCAACTTTATTCAATTGTTCTTTCAGCAGCCTTTGGATCTTAAGAATCAAATAAAAATGGCTGCCATGGGGGGTCCTTTTTATACTTGCCGCAAATGCCACCGATTGACATTACTTTAGCCCCAAAATGATGCCATGGATTTGTGAAGGAGAATTAGAACATGAGAAACTGTCAGTGTAGCTGCTGAGATCATTACCCACCTAAGGGTGTCTTTCATAATGTTAGATATTTTCATTCAGTCAGTTGAAAAATATAGGTTGAGAAGTCTTTCTATTTAAGAAACATATGACTACACGTTTTCATGAAGTAAGCCTTAAGAAAACTTTAAAAGTATTTCAAATAATGTAGTCTCACATCCTTATCCTTTGTAAAATTGTGATTAGAACAGAACAAAACATTCTTATTTCCACCAAGAAACTCAAAATTCCATATCCTTTACCTCCTTCAATAACATGATATACTGTGTTTACTTGTGTTATCTCCAGAGATCCATACAGTATTAACTGGTCTTGAATTAATTAGGACTAAATAAATTTTAACCTATCTGAGTTTCTTAAATGACAGTTTTATTTAGTATTGCTAACATTTTATGGGAATCTGTTCTCAAAATTAACTAGAAATTCCTTAATTTTGAGAATTAAGGAAAAAAACCTTGAGTGTCATCCTTTCATCATTAGATAGGATGCAAGGCTCTGTTATTAGGTATTCAGAAGGAATAAAAAAATTAAAGAAGAAAGAAAGAAAGAAAAGGCGGGGGGGGGGGGAGAAATTCTGTGCTTGTCCAGAGGCAAGGATTACCAAAGTCCACCTATTCATTTACTACAGAAGATAGAATAAAATAGAAAATAAAATTAAAAGATTTTTTTAAAGGTTTAGCTAACTAGTAGAAATTTTACTGCCAATGCGATGAGTTCTTGACTGAATAAACAGGATTTAAGAAGAAACATTAAAACTGTTTAGCAGATCTTTTCAAACCATTTCAAACTTTTCTTATGCTGGTTTGTAATATAAGCAGACATGCTTATAAATGGCCACACCTGCTCATTTCTCTGGGGATGGCCTGATCTCTGCTTCTCTAACAAAGAAAGAAAGAAAGAAAGAAAAATCAGCCTTTCTTGTTGCAAAACAGAGTGGAAAGTCAAAATCTTTCTCAAGTTTGCCCCATCTGGTCAGATTAAATCTTTGATCAACCCTGGGGATTACATTTATTTTGTAGTAACTACTAAGTTTTGGATTTGTTTAAAGCACATAGGCAAAACAGTAAACAGAACATGAAGTTTGAAATCTAGTTCTTAATAGCTGAGTAGAAGACAGAAAAAGGACTAATTCAGAAAAAATGCACATGCATTTCAAAAATTTATATTTCATTAGTATTCAATTCATGAAATTGAATATATTATACTCTAGGTTTTTAAATACATCTTCTTGTTTCAAGATAGAGCAAATATTATTTCTAATTGTATATTTGTTTTGCTGAATGTATCATGCTATACAAATAAAAAATTCTAAACATAAAAGTATGATCAAATTAATGTTGTTACATGAGATTTTCCTTTAAAGTATCTGGAAGCAATCTGGGACAGAAGGTTTTATATTCTCAATAGGTAATCATTTTCATTCATTCATTTAACTAATATTTAAGAATTCCTAGCAGCTACTATATTTCTCTAAAAATAATTATTTTAGGATTAGAAAAGCAATTATTTTGTGTTTTTGAAAACTTCAAATTGCATTAGCAGAACTAATAGTTAGGGCCTCCAAAAAGAGGACCCTTTGATAATTTAATTCCGTTTTTCTTTGTGAAACTGATAACTTCTTAGTTTAAAAAAATTATAAGGAAAAAAGAAGAATGGCTGACTAAGTAAGTATCACCTTGTGTTACATCCAAGGCCTCTTGCTGGTTGTCTGGCTGCTCTTTTGTAGGCAAAAAGGAGCTGAACGCTCTCTGGCTCCTTAGATCTGGCCCAACAAATGCACTGCCAGTCATGCACATGGATCTAGCTTAAAACCCAGTGTGAGCCTAAAAGAAGCCAGTCAGACTGGCACCTACTCATGCAGAAGGAGATAGATTTGTCATGACAGGCTGATTATTCAATGTAAAGAAACAGTTTAGCTTTTCTAATCTGGTACAAATACATCTTTCTCAGCAAAAAAGTAAAAGGTCTAACAGTTCAAGTATTTAAAGTAAAGAAACCAACAAAAAAATGTAACGTCAAAGTAAACCATAGGTATTTGTGCTAAAGTATTCTGCAAAACTGTCCTGTGGTTCCATTCAGATAAATAAGACTTAACCTTTCAAAAGTATGACATCCACATGTCATATTAAAAGAAAATATTACTACTTTGTTTTTTTTTAAATGAGAAAAACATATTAGAACCCAAATTCACCTATTCTGTTTCCTCTGTATGTGTGCATACCTACAGATACGTGTGT
>NC_135318.1:48623819-48713819 GCF_048772815.1 Callospermophilus lateralis | reverse complement strand
CCCAAACTTTACAAGAAAGGGATCCTAACAAGGTAAAAAGTAAACAATTTAGTCATCATAAGCCTTATTATTCAGTCTATCCAGGAGTTTTGCCATGTCGGTTTATTTAACTTCCAGGAATGTAAACACTGACACAGCCCTCGAAGCAGCAAGAAAGATTACAGTATTAGAGTTAAAAAACGCAAGCATGGAGTAGCTGTGCTTTATACTCAGCTATAATAACACTGTACATTGAAACATAATGGTAAGTCAAGACCGACTGGGAACTTCTGCTTATATGGAGTACAAATTTCACTCTAATAGATTGGCATAATCTAGTGTACCCAGGGTAGATTGTTATATAATGGAGAAACTGTATAAATGTCAAGTACACAAATAATTTTACAGGAAGTAAATGAAAAGTATTAGAATTTCTTAAATCACCATTAAATTTTGTTGGGGGACAATCTCATTAGCTTCCTCCAAATCATGTGTGGCTTTGCATAAGCCTTTTGGAAACATATTTTGAGGGAATTTACAGACGTTGAAACATTGTTTTAATCCAAACCAGTTCATGCTTTAAATGTACCTTAAAAAAAATTGTAGTTTTTCAAAGTACTTAAAGGGAGTGAAGGGCTAGAAAGCATATAAAGCAAATCCATCTCACTGTGGCAAACTGTTTTTCAAGTAAAGTCATAATAATGAACAACACATGATGTGAAATTTGATCAGCAAACATATACTTATGCCAAGGAATTTTCTTTCTTTCATTCTTTTTTTTTTTTCACCATTCACATACCAAGGTTCTGTAAATCAGTAAACCAGGCAGAGTGACGGTTGTAAGGGGGAGACTAAACCCTAATATATAGAATGGCTCAGAAGCTGTTGTTTTAAAGAAGAATTAATGCCACTACCACTAACAACAACACCCTCCACCACCCCCCCAAAAAAAAACCTAAACCCTTTTTACAAAACTGGAAATGACAGAATAGTTTTAAAAGGAAAAAAAAAACTACCTTCTGATGCTCAAAACTTCAAACTATTAATAGACCACCAGTGAGATAGACTGCCTTTGTGCCTTGAAATGCAAAACGAGGGAAATAATTAGCAGAGGAACAAAATTCTCAAAATTTGAAGAACTTCTGTGATTACTGGGGGTACAGTGAAAAGAAAATGCAAATTTCTTCCTGATCTTAATTAGATTCGATTGTGCGGTGGATGTGTTGGATTTGGGGGGAGGGGTGGGGGCAGGGAGTGCTGGGGGTGAGGCCCAGGCTGAGTGACTGGAGACAGGTTAGCAGGGCCAGGCGCTGTGGCAGGAACAAAGGCGGCTTCCAGCGCTGGTGCAGTATAGGGTGCCTTGAGCCAGATGCTGATGGTGCCGGGATTTCATTTGTCCTTCATGGGGCGGGTGGACACTGACATAACAGCTGGGGCTGACTTAGGAAGCGGAAGTAGCCTGTGGCTAACTTTTCCTGACCACATGGGTAAGACGTTGTGTACCCCACCTTGGGCTCTGGAGTCATCGGTTTCTCATGGTGGCATCTGTGCAGAACCCCACACCAGGGCACAGCCCAAACATGCTCTTGAGGGTTTAATGGGTGGTGGTTGATCAGAGTTCTGCCAAAGTGTGTGCAGCAAGTTTCGTTGGCTGCATTTCCCCTTGTGTGAAATAATAAAAACCCTGGCCAAGGCTTATGAATCTATTTTTGTTTCATTAATATTATTTATTATGTATTTTATTAATATTATTAGGAGGGACCGTGCTCTCATTTGACCATTTGTAGTTATAATTAATACATTCCGTACTGGTTGTAAAAAGTGTACTTGCATTTAATTGCAAGTCAGGATAAATTAATGGATATGATTTAAAACAAAACTCACTTAAAATATTCTTGCAAGGAGCAAAGGAGGGGGCAGCCCCCTGCATTTAATTTATTTTCTGGGTGAGTGTCAGTGGTGAGAGGGTTGGAGGGATTGGGAGGGTCTAATGGGGACCTGGGGATGTGTGTGCAGGATGGTGGGGGCACAGGGGGAGGGTGGAAAACCTGCCCAGGAGGAGGGCCATCCAGGAGCCCCCGTCTTTTCTTTAATTTCTGAGGTTGCCAGGAGGGGCTTAAGCAAAGTGGTCAAGTCCATCTGCTCTGGAGAAGGTGGTAAAGAAAAGAGGTTAGTGGCAAGAGGGAAGGAGCACAAAGGGAAAATTGTACGTTGGGAGCGTTGCTCTCCCTGGCCGTGGTGTAGCCAGACTGGTTTAGCAGACAGAATGATAGATTGTTTTGTCAAGGGTCCCAGGGTGCGCCCTGAACTTGAAGCACTTTGTTTATCTTGAATAGAAAGGGAAAAGCGCAGACATAATCGATGTCTAGTTTTTAGGAGCTCGAAAGAGGTAGGAGAACAGAGAAGACTCTGGGAGGGGCAGGGGGGATGTGGGGGAGGTGCGGGCCCTGGTTGTGGCTGTCCATTAACAGATGAACTTGGCCAAGGGCCAGGCTTTAGATGAGAGCGTGTCAGGGCCCCAGTGCAGCCAAAGCCTTTTCAGTGTCTCCCCCGCCTTTTCTTTCTTCTTTTCTTTCTTTCTTCTTCTTCTCCTTCTATTTTTTTTTTTTTAAATACCTGCTGACTGTACATCAAATGCTCTTAGGTCTTTTGGCTAAAGGCAAAAAAAAAAAATAATAATAATAATAATTAACAAATAAATAAATTAATTAAATCAAAAGACAGGTCAATTATTTTTTTTCTCCTCTGAACCAGTTGGGGCCAGTCTTTTGGCTAGACACACGGGGTTCTATCATCTTTCCTGGCGTGCGACTAGGGGAAAAAGAAAAAGAGTTGTGATAACGCCAGTAACCCAAGGGCCTAGGATGGGAAGGGTTGGCCATGTTCAGGAGACCAGCATGTGTGAGCTGGAGGCTGCAGCTGGGCAGGGCCTGGCTAGTGGGGCCTGTATGTACAGGTAGGAAATTGGTGGAAACAAACACAAAAATTTTTTTTAAATGGCTGAAATTTAACTTGTTGGAAAGGACCTGTGAATTAATCTGTTGGTGGCTGAGGAAGATAATACTCAAGAAAGGCGCAGGAAAGGCCAGGGATGGGAAGAAGCAGCCCTGGGAAGCGCAGAGTTGATTATGGCAAACCCATGTGTTTGGATTGGTTTTGTTCTAGATTATCTTATCTCTCTTGGTCTGTTTCTGTGTTTTTTAGTTTATTGTGACATTACGCATTCCACATATGAGTGTTGGCGAGCACGAGTCATCAGCCCAATAACTTCCTGACATTTTTAGCTCTTTTAATGTGCAGTCCTAGCCCTTCTGCCACCAGTGGCGAGGAAATTGAATTTCCCTGTTCCTACTGGCAGGTGGCATGTTCTGGTTCCCACCAGAGGGGCTGTTGGAGCTAAAGCTGGGTTCGTAGAATTCCAGCTAGGGAACACCCAGGGCTTCCAAGTGGTTTGGGGGCCTGTCCGAAATGCTATTTACACGGTAATAAATTTCTTTCCCCACGGTAGCTTTAAAAGGCACCATAGTGAACCTCTGTACAAACTGTGATAAAATCGCGTTTCTGTCCCCAGGCCGAAGCCTCATAAGGGAGGTAGATTTTTAGCCTCCTCTTTGGGGGCAATAGAAACTGGGAAACTGGGGGGCCTCTGGGCTCCTCCTACAGATAATGCACAAAACTCAGCCTTAGAGACAGTCTGTTCTTCCACCTAGGTTTCTTTGTAAGCTGAGGTGGTAAGAAAGGGAAGAGGGGTTGAAAGAGGGGGAGTAAGCTCTTAAATATATATTCAATCTCCTTTCTTTTCAAAACTCTTTTGGCTTCTGATTACATGAAGTACCGGGGTTTGGGCTGAGGGTGAAGAGGTGCTGTCCTTTCTAATTGTGTGATCTTGTGTGGATTTCATCTCTCCAAGCCTCAGTTTCCTCATCTATAAAGTGGGTGGAATCTTAGGACCACCCTGTAGGTCCCATAGAGAACTCTGGGGGCATCTGTCTCAGTATTGGCCCAGGGTGAGCACTCACCAAAGGGCCAGTTATTATTATGATCTGACTCATGATTTGGGACTTTTTTCTCCTGTAAGAGCTGGAGCTGGGTGCTAGGTTGAGGTAATTGGAGAGCAGAACATGTGGGTTCTGAAGAACTCAGAGTCTCTTTATGCCTCAAGGTGGCTCCTTCTGTTTGAGGCTATGGGGATAAGTCCTTGGGTGGGGACAGATAGCAAATCCTTTGAGGTAGGATGATGGGGGACAGAGCCAGGACAGGACCATTGGCAGCTCCCAGAGGGCATAGGGTTCCTCTCTCCCCATAGACACCTGCTGTCTTATAAGGAGCATCATTTTTGGGGTGTGTCACGTCATCACTCTGGATTCAGATTTCCACTTCTCCAACTGGTTGAAGAGAGTTTGGACAAAATCATTTAACCTTTCTGTGAAGTGGAGACAATTGAAAGTCCTTACCTTACAAGGTCCACGAGAGAGGTAAATGATAGCACATAAAATCACCTGCCATGCAGGATCCTCTTGAGAGTGGCTGTAGGGATCCCTCTGCACCCAAAGCACCCTTACTCCACCCACATCAACCCTGGAAGGGAAGTGCTCACAGCAGCCCCATTTAGTAGTGAGGAAGTTGAGGTTCGTCAGGGGTGGGATGACTTCCCTGAGGGGCCACAGTTAGTAAGAATCTTGTCCTTTGGCTTCCAGTCATTACCCTTTGCTACCTTCTTGGTAGGTTTGCAGCTTTCTGAGGTGGGGCGGGGCACCTACTGGACAGGAAGTTCGGTTGGCTCTCCCATGGGTTCTGTGGTCAAGTTTTTCAGTCTTCTGGGAAAGAGAAGAATGTTCCCATCCAGCCTGGGGCGGATGTCCTGGGCAAGTTGGAGGGCCTTGGAGCAGTTGGAACAATCGCAATGTAAGGAATCCTGCTTTGCAAGTAGTTACTACTTCCCCATGTGTTCCCAATGAGCCAGAAATTGGGTGAGGGTCTTGTGAAGTTGAGGGGGAGGATTTTTGTGTGTGCTTTGGTTGGAAGATAGCAGTGGGCTGACCAAGAAACCAAGCTGGTTTTAAGCGCTGGTAAATTCTGGCTTTCAGCAGTTCTGTGCATGGTCTGTTTTGGCACAAGCTTCTCTGGCCACACCTTTAAAGGGCATGGAGGCAGAGTTATCCTATGAAGGAGTGTGCGGTGGGTGGGGGGAGGGGCCTGATGGGGACAATGGTACTGGGGGCAGTAATCTACTTGAGGGAGGTTTTTGTTTCCATCCAAAGAAGCACTGTGGTATAGCAAACCCGGCAGGCAGGCTAGCAGACTTGAGGGCCGTTTTGAATGGAAACTGCAGTCAACAACTCCATAGGATCCACATGGGGCTTTCCCCCAGGCAAGTTTTCAGCTCTATGGTGCCCTCCCCCATTCATTCCAAGGGCTGCTCTGACACCATTAATATTTGCTGAAGCAAGACCTGAGGTTCCTTGCAGAGGGATTACATAATGTGTTCCAAACCCAAGTGTCTGTGTTTTCCTCCCATTTGCTGTCCATTTATTCATTTGCAGTAGTTAGGAAACACCTACTGTGTGCAGAGGCCCCACGGGGAGTGGAAGGTTGGCAGAAGAGAGCGCTGTCACTTGGAAAGTCCTGTTCCCCCTGGGGAGGCTGTTCAGATTTGCTACTGAGAGGTCATCATCTGCATGGACTCAAGGGGCCTTCTGAATTGGAGGTGGGGATGGAGGTGGCTGCTGAGAACACATGTGGGTAAAGCGCTCCAGGCTGTCGGTTGCAATCTGCCCAGGGATGGCATGTTTATCCTGCATGGCTGTGGTCAAGGCTCCGCCTCTTCCCTGCCTCTTCACTTGGTGCTCCTCCTTGTCTGTACATCCAGCTGGTTCAAGAGTGGAGTGGGGCTCCCTGGTGGCCCCAGAAGAGAAACTTTGGGTTGTATTTGCTGAGACTCCTAGACTGGAAAGCCAAAACGATAAAAGGAGTGCTATTGCCTTAGAAAGTCCTCCCCCCGACCCCCACCCCCCACTTTTCCTTTTATTTCCTTAAAAATCAGGCCAGATCTCTGATGGTGGCCTTTTGTTTCTTTTTCTTTTTCTTTCTTTCTTTCTTTCTTTCTTTTTTTTTTTCCTGTTCTGCCTTTGTTAAGGTAAGCACGAATTTAATGTCCCAAGAGGCAGGCTGGTGACCCTTCAGGCCAAGTGCCTGGATGTGGCAAAGCTACAATAAATATCGAATGGTGAGAGCAATGGAAATTTAACAAAGCCATAACGGAGGAGACCTCAGAGGGGCAGTGGACTGGTTAAGAGGCTGTCGGATGAACTGGGTAGTATTTCTACTTCAACCTGATTGAAATGTCGACTAAAAATCAATGCTGTTGACTAGTGATAATTTACAACATTCCTGGCGCTAAGTAGTTCCCCGCTTAAGAATGCGTTGGCCGGGCAGAGATTAGTGCAGGGAGTTGTGTGTGTCACTATGAATCAGACGCATTATAGGTCAGCCCTTTATTTGTCTCATCATGACTTTTACACAGTTGTCATGTAATTTATGGCTGCTTTCACGTTGTCAAACATTTTCATTGCATCTTCTTCTTTAACACAGTCCTGACACTGACGTGTTGCCTTCGAAGGCTTGCTATTGTTTCATAATCCGAGAGGAGGCCTATAAACCATCAAATTACACTATCTTCGGGCTAATCTAAATGCGCTGCAGATTAAAATCAGAGCTCATTTGTCCCTGATGCAAATTATTAAGTTCTAATTATAAATATCCATTTAATTACCCCATACATTTTTATTTTGCGGACCCTTTTGAGCACTGCTGTCTGCGACGGGGGAGGAGGCATAGGAGACAATCTGCGGTAATTAATGTACACTTCCCAAATGGTAAAGGATAAACATATGCTGCTTTGTTTGTCTTATTTATTGATTGATTAGATGTATAGAGACTTTGGCATTGGCACAATCCGAAGTTGAAATCCTTTTAAAAATGAAAACTATTTAAAAATCTTTTGGAAAAGAAAGAGCAAAATATAGCCAACCAATAGCTTTCTGCTAGAACACATCATCCTAAAATAGGGGAATTCTGCATTTGATCAAATCACCACTTTCTGAATTTGATCAAATCTAGATTTTGCAGGAGTTGAGGATAAGAGAAACCATGCCTGTTTTGTACCTAGAATGTGAAATCATTGTTACAGAAAAAAAAAAAAAGCCTCTAGTGTTTAGAGAAACTGCATCCTTTTTTCCAAACCTGCTGCGATCCTCTACTAGAAAATAACAGTATCCGCCTGTCACGTGAAGATACTTCAGCTGAGAGCCTTATGACAAACTATTTTTTTTGGTTACCAAACAAGAAATTAGGAAGGAGATCATGTAAAAATTACTAAAGGCCTTACAAATAGATATTTACCCTCCCATGAAAATGGTGGAAAAGTTACTAAGACTGGGTGGAAGTAGGGGTGAGTTGTGGTCTTTGGGCATTCCAGATTTGGGAGAACCAAATATTGACTTACAATGATAGAGGAAAGACAATGATCTGAGAGCCAGGATATTTGAGTTCTGACTCTGGTTGTGTCATGCTGTGGGAACTTGGGTTCCCATTACATTTGGGCACTTTGGTTTTCTCATCTGTAAAATAGGTCATTTGAACTGGGTGGATCTCATCCCATGGACACCACTGGCCAATGTCCTCCCTCCTGTTTTTGGAATCTAGTTGCTAAATGGGGCTCACTTGCAAAAAGGGCAGAGTATTTTCTTGATAGAAGATAGACAGAAGCTGTGATGGGGATGAAGGCTTGGGCTCAGGATCCCCTAGCAAAAAGCTTAATGACATCTTTCAAATTGCTGGAAGCACAGTTGAAGCCTGGTGTAATGGAATGGTGACAGTTCACAGAAGTTTCCAGCCTCATAAGAGTTCTTCATCTTTTAATTGTTGCAAGCTGTTTTTTTGATAAACTCCAAAGAATGTAATGTGTACTTTCTCCAAGCTTGCTTTTTTTTTTTTTTTTTTTCTTTTTTTTGGGGCAACTATAACTACGTCAAAATAGAAATACATTTGAAAAAAAAGTCAGTCGAATTCAAACAACCAGGTATTTTAAATTCAATTAACTGACTGAATTCAATGATACTTTCCTCCTTCCTTCTTCTAAAAGCTGGTTTCTCTGTATGGACATAGGCTGCATATGCTGAGTTCTTGGAGTTTCACATTCTTGCTTGTTAAAGGCATCGGATGCAACATGTTTAGAAGAACTCTCCCTCTGTTAGTGTTGGAAGGCAACATAAATTGAGAGAAAATGTTCTTTTTTTTTTATTCCTCATGTAGGTAAAAGCATATGGCCTGTTCTAGGACATGTGATCTTTGTAATCTACTTTCTAAACTTGGTGCTTACTATTGACTTTTAGTGTGGATGTTTCCGTTTTCCATGCTGTCCAGAAACTACCATTTATACATGGCATTAAATTAGATATAAGATGATGTTTTCAGAAGCATGCCAAAAAGGAGCATTTGAAATTATCCTTTGGATAGTAATTATCTGAAACTTTCTTTTATGATCCCTTGTGCTTGGAAGAAGGGGAAGATGAACCAGTTGTGAAATATGTGTTCCTTGCAGGACACAGGCACTCTTGAGATCTATAGCTTCAATAAAAAAGTAATTTATTTAAATTACTGCCTCTTTAATTTATAATGTTTTGGGAATTTTTATTAGAGGTGCTCTGTAAGGGCATGAGCTGTTTCATATCCTCTATCTGGCAAAAAAAGTAAAAAATAAACAAAACCCCCGAAATCAAGGGGGGGAAAAAACAAGGAAAATAAAGTTTAGCCTTGATCGACCTCCAAATATGATTATGGACTGATGGGATGAATGGCAGCTACCAGAGGCTCTGCTTTCCCCTTTGGTTATTATCTAAAAGAAAGCATGAGAACATTCATGCCAAAGAGATAGAGGACAGAATATGTATTCGGGCAAGAAGTTTAGGACTTCATAGCCTGATATTTTCTCTTCTCTTCCCACACCTATTGTACTGTGCAAATGTATCGGCCGTTGAATTGTTAATGTATGATAGGAAGCTGCTGCTAGGACAGTCTTGGCTTGCTAATGGGGTTAGCTGTGTCACAATGTGATATATGGATTATGTTTACCATGGCATATTTTGTTTGCGAACTGGGCTGTGAGATGGGAGCAGATGATAAATGAAGAGACCCTACGGTTTTCACACCAGTTCCTGTGGTCCTGAGCCTCCCAAATAGTAAAGCACCCTTGATCATGGAGAGGTATTTATGGGGACACAATTGACTTCAGAGTTTGAGATCTCTGGCTCAAGTTTAAGATGTGATAATCCGTTGCATTAATGCCTTTGCTTAAAGCTCCTATTTAACTTAAATAAATAATTTAGGATTTATTGATAAAGCTGTGGTCAATTCATGAATCTTTGGGCTAGATGAATGACTTAACAGTGGCTGTTTGTGCCTTGGTGATCCATTTATTTGGGCTCCCATGTGTTTGTACAATTTCTAAATTTATTTCTCAAGTTCCACCTGGCAATGAATGATAGTTTTTCCTGAAGTCTTGGATAGTGTGCCCACAGAGGAAAAACCCTTGAAGTCATCAACACTATCATCATGAGATCATATCTATACACATAAATATGTATATATATGTATATATAGTGTATTATTTATGTACGTACTTTGTATATATATTTTGTATATATACCCACACATATATACATATATATACATATACATATATACATGTATACCCACAAATATACATATATACCCACAAGTATGTATATATATATATACCCACACATATATACATACTTGTATGTACATACATAGATAATGCGCATGTATACATGCATGTATAGTGTTTGTGTGTGTATATATGTGTGTGTGTGTTTATATATGTATATATATATATATATATATATATATATATATATATATATATACATACATACATACATACATACGCACACATCTCTAGAGAGAGAAAGTATATGTTTCGGAAATTTTTTAGAATGTACCACGATTCCATTAAGTCAGAATAGAAGTTTCTAAAAATTGTCTGTTAAAACACTGCTTTTCTTCAAATTCCAACCTAGGCAAACCCATTTTTGTATTCTATGACTGACAGTCTGTTATTCATGTAGCCCTGGATGGAGGGTCACAGTTGCAAATACAGGGACCCTGGTCCCAGGCAGAAGTCCAACATGGCAGCCTGCCCTCTTCACCTCCACTGGGTTGAGAAGGCTCGTCTTTCTTCTTTCTCTCAACACTTGTTGCGTTGAAACCTTCCTCCTTGAGAGATCTTCCGTGTGTTTCCGGTGACCTGCCTCTGCATCTGGTTAAATAGACTTCAGTAATCTGTACACAGTTACTTCTTACTTATTTTATATCCTGAAAGATATTGAGTCCAACAAGCTTTTTACCCACCAAGCTTACAGAAAAAAAAAAAAAAATGGCCAGGCAATTTTTGTTTCAATCTCTGTGTCTCTGTGGAGCACTAGTTCCAGAGGCTGATCAATAGGTTTTATTGTAGACCTCACTGTCTCTAAAAGCATTGTGACCTTATCCTGTCTAAAAATAGTATTTGCTCTTGCCTGCAGAACTTTGACCTGTGAAAACCCATTTGGAACATAACTGACAAATCTAGTCAGCTGTAGATCCAAGACATGCTCTGTGAATGAATTCTGTGCAGAACCGTCCAAGAGAACATTCTTAGAAGAGAAACAAGTACCAGTTGTGAACACTGGGGGTGCACCTGTTCATCTGATGTGGTCATGACCACGTGGTGGGGTATGAGGAAGACTCATGGCCCCCAGGGCTATGAAGAGGGGTGAGAACTGTCAAAGAGGACTCCTGAAGGGTGCATTTAAGTCCTAAATAGGCAAAGGACAGCAAGGGGCAGGAGTTTGGGCTTTGTACATATGATGTGCAAAGGGGCTTTAAACAAGGTCTCTGGCTCTGTTGGAGCCTGTGATTCCCCCATGGCTTTCCTTGGCAGAGTCAGTCTTGAACCCTGGTGGAAGGAATCCCCTGAAGCCTGACCCAGATGGGAAGCAAAGTATTTCTGAGTTTTAAGTAACTGCTCTATTTGGTGATAAGGAATTATTGTCACTCTTTTTCTTTTTTTTTTTTTTTAAGGTGTGATAATGGTTTTGTGGTTGTGCTTAAGAGAAAAATAAAAAGTTCTTATCTTTTAAAAATAAATACTGAAGTATTTACTGATGAAACGATATGATGTCTGGGATTAACTTAAATAATCCAGTGGGCAGGGGAAGTGATAGGGTTATAGATAAGACAAGAACAGCTGTGAGTTGCTAGTGGCTGATGTTGGATGATGTGTTCTCGGGAACCGGCTTAGACTATTCTCTCTATTTGTGTATATTTGAAATCTCCCCCAAAATATAGGTACTGTGTGACTGGTAGGGAGCAGAATGGCCTTGCTCAGTGGTTTCTACATTCAGGGATGGCTGAGGGTAGGGAGGGGGCAGGTGTCCTGTGAGGAGGAAAATACCTGTGAGCTTGATCCTTTGTCTGGAAACTTCCTTGTTAAGGGGGCCCTCTTGGGGTCCGCACTGTGCACCATTCTCCATTCTCCTGGAAGAAAAGAGAACCCGAGCCTTTTGCAGTGCCCGAGGAGAAGTTGGAGGTGGAGTTTGGCTGGATTTCAGCCCAGATGCCTCTTTTTGTTGTGGTGGGTGTTGGGAAGAAATCAGGGTCAGGTGTCCACCAAGCTGGCTGTGTTGATGAAGACAAAGGCCAATTGAGCCCTAGCCTTAGAGAAAGATGATTGCCTGAGAGGAAGCTGACTTCACTGTAAAGAAGGAGGGGGCAAAGAGTGAAGTCAAGGACTCTGCAGCATCCCTCTTGGAGAACAGGGGCGCAGCCCTGCAAGGATGGAGAGGGAGAGGACAGTGACTGAAGACCTGGAAAGGGGCATTTTCCAGACCGCTGGTGGGCTTTGCACAGCCAGACACAGGGGAGCCAAGGTGGACCTGGTCTCTGCTGGATCCGCTGCCTGGAGGCTGAGACCAGCCTCCCGATGTCCTTCCTGGGCCTGGGTCCTTCTGTTGTACAAAATGTCGGCTTCTGCTTTCGCTTCATGCAGAGACTATTATTAGCAAGTGTCACTCAGTTATCTGAGAGTGGTGCTTTTTGCTGCCATCTAAGTGCCTGACACTTGGGCTTATAGCAGATTAAATTAAATTTTAGGCTGGTTTGGCTGCACTGGCAGTAGACAATAGGAGCAGCTGTTGTGGAAATGGAGCCTGACACCCTCAAGGACCTCTGTGTGTGTGTAGTATGTGTGTGCAGGTGGCTTGTGTGGGCTCTCATGAGCATGTTTAGAACTTCTGAGTATGCAGGTAACCCGTGGGGGAGGTCAGGGACTTGATGAACCTCCCAAGAGTCACCTGCCTCTCTCACTGTGTGAAGATGTGAAAGGAGCCATGATCTGGGTCTGACCACTAGACTACACCTCCTTTTTCTCTGTTCCCATTTCGGTTGCTTCCCCAAAGTGTTCAGAGTTTCTCAAACTCCGTTTTATGATTGCTTGATGAGGGGAATATCAAAAACGGGAGTAATTCTTTTGTCTTCTTTCTACTATTTGCACATCCTTGTTGGTGTTTTTCTGCAAAGAAGGACCTAAGCTTGCATGCAAACACCAGTAGAGATCAGCAGGAGAATTGTGTAGAACTGGCTCTCTGGTCTGTCAGTAGTGTAGGCCGCAGATTCCTATAGGGCCAGCAGGCTGACCAACAGGCTGATGGAAGGACATCTGCTCTTTTTGATTCAGTTACCTTTACTTTCTTCAGTGTGTGAATTGAGGACCTTTATGCCTGATAATGTTGAGTTAGAGCAAAGCAGTGGACATCAAAGGCCACTTATTTAAAATTCTTCAGAGAACTCTGTGGGGATAATTTCTCCTTCTTCTAAATGGAATGCAAATGT
This sequence comes from Callospermophilus lateralis, assembly GCF_048772815.1. Lineage (NCBI taxonomy): Eukaryota > Metazoa > Chordata > Mammalia > Rodentia > Sciuridae > Callospermophilus > Callospermophilus lateralis. Next base: position 48,700,889 of record NC_135318.1, on the reverse strand, counting down.
ATATGTTATTCCACCAAAGGGCAATGCTCTTTACTTGTATAATCTAGATTAAAAAAAAAAAATTCTGTGGCACTTGATTTCAGTTCTTCAGATTCCAGAATTTATACTCACTGATTAGTAATGCATTATGCAAATAATTCAGTTTACATATCCAAATACTGTTTTGCATCATTCACACCTCAAGTCTTGGGGAAAAAAAAAAAGTGAAATGTTTCCTCAAAATAAACAAAACCTGCAGAAGAGTTTATTGTAAGGGTGAAAATTAAAGAGGCACCCATTTTCCTGGGAACTTTGGAGGAGATTTTTAATACTCCTGCATAAATAATTTTGTAAGTTTTTTTTTTTTTTTTGGCTCCTACTCATAGGATATGCCATTTATGGCATATTGCATTAACTTTGGCTTTCTGAATTCTTCAATTTTACGGAAAAATAAGCCATAACCTACATAATATACACATTTATGCAGAGACATATACAGCCATAAGTGAAAATTTAGGCTGAATTGTTTGAAGGAGGTACAATAATTGCATATCACTGACAAGATTTTCCTGCAAGAGAGAGGAAAATAAATAGGTGCAAACTTTTAATGTTCCATGTCCAGAGAGAGCAAACCCAACACAGCCATGAATTCCCAAGTTATGGATTGGGGAATGACATTATCCCTCTGCTTTCAGTGGGTTTTTATTGTTTTTGGAGCAATTCAGGAGAATACAGGATGTGACCAGGAGAGCCCTTGTCTGAATAAACAGGTCCCCATGCCCACAGGAGAGGCTAAACCCGTGACTTCCAACATTACCTGGCAGGAGAGAATTGGACCCAGAAATCTGCATGGGATTCCACTGGTTCCAACCTGACTCTCTTGAGCAAAGCATGTCAGATAACAGCAATTTCCCAAGGAAGGAAAACAAGGCCCTTCATTTCTGCCTGCAGCACGAGGAGTGCAGCCGTCTTTCTCTTAGGATGCTCCACACCCATCTCTCTTTACAAGTTATAGACACATTTTTGGCACAGAATAAAATAAACGTTCCAACATGTTTTTAATCTTTAACTTTCACGTCATTAAAAGTCTGATGTACTGACTTTTAAGCTGCCTGGAGATAGTTCAGGGTGCAGCACCTGACAGGTGTAATGTTCTGTGTTTTATGTTTCTCAATATGGAGGGCATAGAATCAAAAAGACCACAAAATGCCTTAAAGATGTTGTTATCCATCAATGGAGCATGCAAAGTCCTTAGGTTCTCTTTCTTGCCCCACTTCCCCATCTACTTTTTTTTTTTTTTTTCTTTTGGTAACACCTGTATTTATGAGGAACTCTTGGTGTGGCTGGTTGAAAAGAAATTTCTTTGCTTGATCCTATCTACCTGAGACTGCCTGCTTCCTGCAAGTGACAGGATTGAACAGTCTCGCTTCTCTTCATTTTTCTCTAAAGGTCTGAGAGATATGTGCCACAACTCTTTCAAAGAATGAACTTTCCCATTGCCATAGATTCTAGGGAGGCTGACTTGGTGCCTAATGCAGCTTCAAGTCTCAACTTAAGTGACAGAATGCCAGTAACAAGCGGCCCTAGGAAATATGGTTGTGAATGATTGCATCATGGTCTTTGCCCATTGAATAGCAGCATGTCAGTGGGTCGGTCCAGCTCAACTTGAACTTGAATAGTAATTGCTGGACCCATAGAGTGCTCCCTGCTGAAATCCTTGTGGTGTTCCCTCTCATGTCCTGATTTTGGATGGACTTTTGAGGGAACTTCATAGTGACGAGTATGTTGACCCTCAACTTTCTCTGATGGGCTCATGCACTGTCTCACCCCCGTCTGGTGGGTGATGATGCTTGGATCCAGTACCATGCTTCTTATCTTGTCCCCCATGCCCATGTGTGTGAGAAACTGACCGGGGCATTATGTTGCCCACTCCCCCATATTTTTACCTGGTTCCCACCACTCCTCTCCCCTCAAGTAGGTACAGTGCAGGCCAGGTGAGTTGGAATGTGATTTCACAGACATGCTCCAGAATCTGCTGTAACACAGATCTTTAAAAAGTAAATCGTTTTTAAACTTTCGTACTGAATAGTAACAAAATTCTATGGGCCTACTTCACGACAGGCTGTAAGACACCAGGTGGAACTGTAGGTCCAATCTGACACCTCCTACGTCTGCCATGTTTTATGCAGTATAGGAGCTTGGCAGATAATGGAGGGAACAAGATAAGATGATTTCAGGCCCAGGCTCGTTGGAGGGAATCTGGGTAGAGAAAGGGGGAAAAAAATCAAGGCCTAATTCTTAAGATAGCTAAATCTTAGTAATTATTTTAAAGTGTTTGAAAAAAAATTCTCTTTCTCTCTTCCCCTATTTTTAATTGACTGTTAGGGCAAGACTCTTGTTCCTGTCAGTGACAAGAGTACCTGAGGAATCATGGAAGAAAGTATAGGTTTTTGAGCACAGATGTTCTCCTTAGTAGAAGAGCCCAGTAAATATTTCTTTATTCATTTACTTGCTAAATATTTCTTTAGCATCTTCTCATTTTATAGATGAGAAAGGCTGAGGCTAAGAGGGGAGGCATGTTCCAGAGGCCAATGGCTGGGCAGTGATAGAACCAGCCTGGAGCATGGGGCTTTGCACTTGTCTGGTGTCCTGCCTGGCAGGACCAACTCCCAGGGCCTCTCCATGTGCAGTGGGAATGCCCCTGCCTCCATGCTTCACGGAGGCCTTGCGCCAACACTATCATATGTGACACTGGAGGACTTCTCTGAACTGCATCTCTGCTGAGGCACTGGGTGCTCTCAGGGTCACACTCATCTAGGGTCCCCGGGTAAAGCTCAGTCAAGACACCTGGCCACCGGTGCCTGTTCCTTTGTGACTGCATCTCATCTACTCCCTTCCTGACTTTCTCTGCCCTGTTTTCAGATCAACCTTCCCACCACCTTTCCTGACAGGGCTGTCCTGGGGTGGTGGTTTTGAGACTTTTAGTATGTCCACAGGATAGCTTGACTTTCTTATTCAGATCACTGGGCATACCAGGTAGATGTGTTGGGATGGTGGGGGAACGGTACCATTTCAGAAGCAGCCAGGTCTTGAGAATCAAGCCAGCCTGTCCTCTTCCTCACCTCACAGATCTATTTTTAAAGACATCTCTCAATAGCAGGAAATCCTTTCTTTTGTCTACCTTCAATACCTCACACTTCAGTTTAAACCCATTTCCTCTTTATCCCAGAGAAGACAAAGTATCTTATCACGAGTGTGGTCTAACATCTCTCATATTTTAGAATTCTTTGCTTTACTCTCTGCCACTGTATCTGTCCTCTCGCTCCCTCGAAGGTGAACTCATAGATCTATTTTCTTTTAACCCATTTCTTATTTTTGTTCTCTTCTTTAGAGCCTGCTAGTTTCCCAGATCTTTTACTCAGACACTAGTCTGATGACTTCAGAGCATAATAACAAGATACCTGTTTTCCATATGCCTTCCTCTTACATCTGCTTTTTTTTTTTTTTTAAACTCATGCTTCATTGATGACTCATGCTCAGCTTGATGTCCACTAGGATTCCTAGATCTTCATCAGCCATCTTGGAGTGTGGCTAAACTTTCACTCCCGACTGTATCGATGCCACATTTCTCCCTTCCCACATCTCCTCTCTGTCCTTGTCCATACTGAACTTGGTTCTCCTCTGCTGACACAAGTTCCCTGCCTACCTCTCTGCTTCACGGACTGATGTAGAGTTATGATCCTGTCTGGACACGCACCTCCTCCCTCTTGGCAACTCTCCCGGTGACAACCGAGGGTGAGAAATACAGTGAGTGGCCTTTCTTGCCTCACTTTTCGGGTAGCTTCGCTCAGGAGGAGAGCTGTTCATAACTTCCCACTGACATCTGGAGAACAAAGGTTTTGGAGGAGCGGAGCCCAGATTCCCTGCGAGCCAGTGGAGTCAAGTCTTTTTTGAGTTTCCAGCAAAATCTGTGTTAAAATAATAGGAGCTGGTCATTGTGTTTAGTAGTACAACCAAACCTAAGTGCACATAATAAGCACATCTTTTCTATGTGCTGGGGTGAGGAGAGGTGACCAGGAGTGTGTAGGATGATATGAAAAGCATTACAGACATAGGAAGGCATTTCAGAGTACACAAACCAGGGCATGAGTAATCCCAGGCGGATAGCCACAAGGCTAGAGTTTCAATCCCTGTCTCCCCTCCATTTTTTTTCTTGTACCCCAGTTCAGTGACAATTTAACTCAAGTGGTGAGAAGAGGGGCCACCTGCTCTTCCCACTCCAAGGTTTTTTTTTTTACCCCTGGACCCCTTTGAGGGTGCTGCCTCAGAGACGCCCAGGCAATATCCCCTGATTTTTCTCAGACTGACTTGCTCACTTCCCCTCCTGCCAAGTCCTCCAGAGGTGACTGGGTAATCCCCACAGGATGACCTCACCGTGGGCTGGGTGGCCTGGGAACTTCTGCCTCAGGTCTCAAGTCAGGAGCAGAAATGGAGACGCTGGGAATGCTGGGTAATCAGGAGTGGTTAGGGACCCTTGCGTCTGGGTGGGACCCTGGTTAGGGACCCTGGGTCAGACCCTGCTTTCCCACCGTGCATTGCTACCTTCTTTCCGCAGTGCAATGGGCTAGGCTTGAGGTGCCTCTGCATCTCCACGGGCCATTTCCACAGGTCACTGAGAATGGCCAGGTGGGCGTGGGCCAGGTGTCTTAACCAACAGCCTTCCCTTTGGAGGGGCCATTGCTCTGGGGCTAGCAAAGGAGGTCAATAGCATTTATAGGCCTTATGAATTTTCATATAGTCTCCTCCCTAAGTTATAGCCTTTAACGAAGACAGAGATCATGTTTTATTTTTTGCACTCCATGGTGCCTCACATAACGCTGGTTCATATGTGGCATTCTCAGTTACTTAGAAAAATGGCCCATGGAGATGGAGAAGCAGGCACACAACAGAGGTATGTGGGCCTAGGCTCTCTCTCCAAAGCAAATGAGAATGGAAAGGCCAGGTATTGCCCTGGATTCCCTGGCTCCTTGTTATGGAATGACGTGAGGCCGGGCAGATTTATTTCCCACGTTTGTCTCTATGGAAAAGACCAGCGGGTTGGGTTGGAATAGTGGATGGTGTCTTTATGGCCTTCAAGGACAAGCAATGAGGCCTACATGCAGCTTCTGCCCCTGCCCTCTGGAAGACCAAATGGGGAAGGATCTATGGGCTGGGCAAACACTGGGGAGCAGGGGATGCCCTGGGGGTGTGGGAAGCTGGAGCTGTATCCTACACACAGCCCAGGACCCTCCTCACTGGAGGAATGTGGTCCTCATTCAGTTGGGAATGTGTACTGCTTCCCTTTAGGCAGCGCTGAGTGGCTCTGAATTGCATTTAAAAGCTGGTTCTCTCTGTCTTTTCTGTCCTCTTTCTCTCTCTCTCTCTCTCTCTCTTTTTTTTTTTTTTGGTGTGTGTATATGCAAGACCTTTGATATTTGAGTAGGGAAATCCTCTCTTATCAATGGAATTCACTGACTCTTACAGTGTGTTACCCTTTTCAGTGTGCTGTGAAAAGAGTCAGCCAGACTAGATTTATTTGCACAACTCTGATTTCTTTCCCAAGGATAAAAAACAAAACAAAACAAAAAACAAAACCAAGACAGAAAAACAAAATAAACGAACAAAAACACAAAATCCCCAAAATGTTACATTGAATTCTGCTTTTAGATGGCATGTTCTCTAAGTCCTAGGATTGTGCAGAAATGGGTTGTCTTGGGACTGGCTGGGTGGCCTGCTGTCCTCTGGTGTAGCTATACCTTTCTACCTGCTTCCACCTGTGTGTTGGAGGTGGCCTAGCTTGAAAGTCTTTTTCTTGGAGACCTGTAGGAGTGTCCTAGGTGCCCTACCGTGGAATTCTGCCATTGCTTGTGAGGTGCTGTCAGGGAAGTTCTGGAGGAGGTGGCTTGTGTGACCAGGAGTCCCAGTGCATGCCTTAGCCTGAGCTCAGCCAGCCATCTGCCTTCCTTTCTTTGGGAATGCTGGGCCTTGGACTGGGAGTATGTCAGATGGCACAACTAGAATCCAAGTCTCTTGACATAGCCCATGATATTTTGCTCAACCAAACCTGGGAATGGCCACTCCTCCCTGGAGGTGCCTGTCTGCTCCTTGGGAAGAGGGGTGGCCTTTCCTTCAGACTCTGGGCTATTTGCAGTCTGGGACTCCTTTGGATGCTCAGCTCTAGAACGAGGTCTCAGTGCTTGATCCCCAGGTGGAGGCGCCACGGGGGTATTTGTTGTGGTGGAGGCTTTTTCTCTTTCTTTTCTTCTGTTCAGTTATCTGTTCTGTTGTGTGTGACTGGGGAGACTAAGTACGCGGGTGACTCTTGGGAGACTGGGAGGATCCAGAAATGAATGGAAAGCTCCTCACAAGATAGGAAGGTCTGCTCCCAGAAGAGAGAAGCAGCAGGAGTTCTGGAGAGAGGCCACCTCAGCTTCCACACCTGGTGAAGTGCTCACTTGGGGTGGTGGCTTTGGGATGTGGGGCACTGGCTTCTGCTGCAGACAGCCTCACAGGAGTGAGTAGAGGCAGCAACCCCTCACCACCTTGCAGTGAGGAAGTGAACCAGTCGAAGCAGAGACAATTTCTTCTTTCATTCCTGGGACCACATGCCTGTCCCCTCCTTGTGCCCTGTTCCACCACCTTGGAGCAGTGTCAGCTGCATAAATGGGGGAGTGGGACACAATGGCGATTTACCTGGACCCTCATTAGCACGTGAGTTCCTCAGTGTGGTCATCTCTCATGGGTAAACCATGGATGGTGGTGTGGTCCAATGTGACTTCACTAACCTTGAGTATTTGTTTTTGGGTGAGATTAATCTTGGAGATATCTATGAGGTAAAATGTCTTTCTCCTTGTATCATCCAAAAGGATGATAGACCGTGTGGGTGGGCAACGTGGTCAGTCTTCTTCATTCACTTTAGGTGTGTATTGCAGTAAAACTTGCTTGTTCTCTCACCCCTCATTAAAGGTGACTCACAGAGGAGGAACTGAATGAAAATAAAACACCTTCACCAAACCATGAACATCACCAGAATGAGAACCAAATTCACGTAACCTAGGGAAGGCCCGACAATGACATTCTCGAAGCCATCTTAAATTAGATAAGCCAAGTTACTGGAGGCAGCCTTTCTCCCTTGAAGCCTACTTTTTTTTGATTGGCAGGAATAGGGGGACAGGGATGGATAGAAGGGGGCAGATACTTTCCACCTGAGAGCATGACATGCAGCCAGAAAAGCGAAAGTACACGGGTCAAAGTACACAGGGACTTGCCAGGGCCATCTAGCCACCTGGCAGAACTCAGTCCTGAACCCAAACGGATTACTCTGAGTCTCAAAAAACCCATGCTTTTTTGAGTGCATCAGGCTGCCACCTTTAGCAGTTCGACAGACTGATAGGTGGGGCTCTGAATGCTTCTGAATCCTCTCAAATGTCCTAGGTAAGCAAACTTCCTCTTTTGACAGCTTTTTTGGGGATAGTGAGCACAAAGGGTCCTTCCCAGCTCTCTAGCTTTAGCTGTTCTTGGCTTGTCAAGTTGTTGGCAGGAAGTTGCAAGCCCAGGTGGCTGCACATCTCCATTTTGGAGTTACTCTGACACTGGGAAGGGTTATAGTTTGTTTGGCCCAGTTAGTTCTAAGCCCTGAGCTGTTCCCTTTCTTTTGCCTTTGAACATCTCTCTTCCCCATTGTCAGAAGGCCAACTTGGTGCATGTGCCTGGACCTCTGGGTGGAGCAGAGAAAGCACCTCACAATCTTACTGATCTATTTATTTGAAAAAGAAAAGTTTTTTTTTTTTTTTTTTAATCCCATTTGCTTTGCCATTCATTCCTCTTCCTCTTTCTTTCATAGCGATAGTACTTAAAGCTTGGACAGTGAACGACATCCCTCCCTAGGTGTTTTACCTTATAAGCTGCTTCTTTTCCAACTGCATTTCCAACTTATTACAGCTTTTTTTGTGGCTTGGAAAATACATTGACTGAGTGATGATTGTTTTCGTGAAGTGGTGCAACACGTAAAGCAATGGTTGTCATTAATAGCACCATTACGTAGAGTGTAGCTCTTTAAATCTCCAGTTTCAAATGAGATTAGTGCTCAGTTGACTTAAAATTGCCCCCAAAGAAAAAGAAAGGAAGGAAGAAAGAAAGAAAGAAAGAAGAAAAAAACCACCCTAGAATTATTGGAAATCAGGGAAATATCAGCATTATGAAACATGTTAACAAGTGGCCATTAGCACTTTTTATCGGCATGAATAGCATCTTTAAGTATTTTATTGGCAATAGAATGGAGTGGACTCACATAGAATGGCATTACTCTCCAACTGGGGAGTTCTTTTAATTCAGACTTCTCCTTGCTGTTGCCTACTGGGGAGCAGTCATTCACCTGTCAAAAGGTGTGGGGACGGGGTAAGAAAGGGCATGATAGCACTTCTGGCTGCGTCAGGGCTCTTGGGTATAAGGAATCTGTCCCTTCACTTTGTCTCCCTTCTCCCCTGCTTCATTCCTAGGAGGAGGGAGAGTCTAAAAGCATCAATGAAGGAAAATTAATGCTAGGTAGCTGGCATCTCAGGGTTTGTGCCTGGCCAGTGTCCCTTGCATGGCATTGGGTTTGAGGACGAGTTCTTATCTGCAAGGGTATGTGTGGGGACCATCAAGTGGTGCTTAGAGTGAGTTCTTCCCTAGGTTCTTAGCCTTTTCTCTTCCTAAAGGCTCCTCATAAGCCTTGGGAAAAGACCTTAATTACTCTTTATTGGTCTCTGTCAAAGGTCTCCACTCTTTTTCTCCCAAACCAGATGAACCCCGCCATTTATATTATAATGAAAACATTCTTCCTTCTAGGCCTCAGGGCCTGTGGGGAAAATGGAATCTGGCCCCAAACCAAACTCCAAAGCCAAATGCCCCAGGTTGGACTGCCTGACAGTTTTATAGATACAGCGTTGAGCAGCCTCTTGACAGTTTGGAATCGTAAGGTTTGCTCATTCATTTTTCAACAAATATTTTGAACACCTGCTGTGTGTCGTGATCTGTTGGGCATACAGCAGTGGTCAAAGCATTAAAAACTCTTGCTCTTGGGGAACCCTATTCTAGCTAGTAGAGTTAGCTAGTATATAAATAAATATGTGAGTTATGTAGTACGTCAAATCAAACTGTCTTGGAGAAAACTAAGACGGGGAGGGGAAGGGAGTGTGTAGTGTGCATGCTTCCTTATAGGATGGTTGGGGAGGCCCCCCTGAGAAGCACAGGCTGTGAGAAAGTGAGGAAATGTGCCACGTGGCTTCTGGGGAAGAGGATTCAGCAGATGCAAAGACCTTGTTGGGTATAGTCTGCCTAGTTGGTGGAGGTGGGTGGTACTGAAGTCAGAGAGGCACTAGGAGCCTGGGGGGGGGGACTGGCTTCTTGAAAGCTGTTGGGCAGGTAGACTTTGGCTTTGACTCCAAGGGAAATGGAAGCCACAGGAGGAGTGGCATTATATGAATTGTGTTTCTAGAATGTCCCTTAGGCTGCTTTTTGAGATTTGAACATAGGAAGTTGGGCAGAAGCATAGGGAGGCAAAACCCAGATATCATGGAGGTCTGGACCCAGATAGCGGGGATCTGAAAAGGGGTTAGATTCTGAACATATATTTTTTTAAATATTAATTTTTTTGGTTGTAGTTGGACACAATACCTTTATTTTATTTATTTTTATGTGGTGCTGAGGATGGAACTCAGGGCCTCACAGGTGCTAGGCAAGTGCTCTACCACTGAGCCACAACCCCAGCCCAGATTCTGAACATATTTTGAAGGTAAAGTCAACAGGACTTGCTGACCGGTGGGGTATGGGGTATGAAGGGAAGAGAGGAGTAAAGGTGGACCAGAGATATTTGACTGTGACTAGAAGGGTAGAATTACGTTTTTGGTGGTGGGGGGGAATCTGGTAGGCCAAGGAGGTGCTTAAGAGAATGGGCGTGTGTCCTGCAGGTTAGATCTCAGGTGGGTTCTGGGCTCCTGCACCTGTTGGGAAAATGAGTGGTCCTCAGATGTGGCTATTAGGGGACCTCCAGCTGACTGCTCACTGCTGAGATGACTTAGGTCAAATCTAACTGCAGTTCATGAGAGGAGGCCAGTTCTCCACTCCACAATCTTTTGTTGGGTTTCCTTCTCTGTCATTCTGTAGCCATCGAAGACAACTTGATCTTTTGACTCAGAAGTACCTGCTTTGATTTTTTGCTCTTCTTCACTTAGCTTTCCTCAGGACTCAGGTGAACCATCAGGGGCTGCTGGTGTTCCATGGGATTTGGAAATGAGTGTGTAAAACGACATCTTTTTCTGGCTTCTCAGGACTCTGGCTGCCACTGTGTCTTGTATGTCTGCAGATATTTTGGTGGCTCTGCTGGGCACAGGTCTGCTGGTCGGCCTCAGGGGCTGGAATTTCTTGTGGAAATCCCTTGTCCTCTTTTCCCCAGATCCTCCTCCTCCCTTTCCCCATTCCTGGAAAGAGGAGGGCTGGCAGATAGAGCATTTTTCCTTGAAAGGAGAGTGGAGAGCCCTCTAATGGAAAAGTAAAATAATTCTTGGAATCTTCGCAGCACTCAAGCCAGCCAAAGCTGAGATCAAGTAAATTATTTGGGGGTAATTTGCAAAGACCTGAATCAAACAAATTGTTTTCTTGTTCTGACCTCAGTTCAGATCTTCAGACCAGAAGCCTGAGACTTCAGGAGTCTGATGAGGAATGGGAATTGGTGTTTCTGTCTGAACCTCTTTAGGACTTGGGGATTAATGGTGACCCCAGGATAGGTTCCTTTCGGGAGGGCTCCTTTTCGTTTGTCTCAAGAAAGACCTTAAATAGGAGTGTGTTGAGCATAAGTTTAATGTCCCTCAAGTTAGGCCTGGCTTTTCTCTCTCAATAGTGCTGGTTTTTCCACACGTAGAATAAATTGTTTGAATCACAGGTGACCCAAGGGAAAACCCTTAGAAGAGTCCCAGCTGTAGCTCACAGGTCCAGCCTTGTCACCAACAAGACCCTCAGGGAAATCTGGAGGCCTGAGTCCTCCCCATGGTCCCTGGTAGGTAAGCGCCTGCATCTTCTTGAGCCAGATGTTTTTCTGCTGTCTTCCTCCTTATAGTGAGGTCTCTGTGACCAGGTTGACATGGGACCTGAAATAAGTTTTCATGTCTCACCCATCAGTCATGTCTCCATATCCTGGAGGAAGCCGACTCTTCTTCACAAAGGGAGAAGCCTGCTCAGTGCTGTATTTTGCTGTTCCAAAGCAAAGGAACCTTTGATTGCAGCATCTGGCAACCTCCTTGTTTGTGACTTGGGCTCACGGCTCGACTGCAGGGCCTGCCCCAGTCACTGCAGTGAGCATGGGCTGGGGCCTAAGCCTGTGAACCCAAGAATCTTCTCTCTGGCTCCTCTTTCCCACCCAGTGTCCCCCGAGTTCTGAACCAAGTGTGGATGCGGTTGAGTTTCCTCCTAGTTTTTATTTGTCTAATTTGTTGTTGCTGCTTGGGGGTAAGGGGTGGACAACCCTCCGGCTGTTGTCATCTTAGGCTGGTTCTTCAAGATGAATAATTACTTAGCTATTGCTCAACTACTTTTGTTTGTGAAATAAAGGGCAGTAAGCCCCATGACATAAGAGAATTTCAGGTTTATTGTGATTTCTTTTTTTTGTTTTTGTATCTGTTCTGCTTTAGTTTGGGCATTGTCTGGAACCCTATAGGAACCAACTATGGAAGACCGGAGGATTTTAAAGCTTTAGAAGTTCCCGTGTGTCCTATGTCTTTTGTGGAATTTGTTGTTGTAATTATAATCCACAGTAATTATCCCATAGTCTGCTGTCCTTTGTTATAGGAGCGTCGGGTTAGTGTGAAGACATGGCCCTTGGACAGTTTCAACAGTTTGCTTTTCCTTCTCTACCGGCTCCCTTCCTGTTTTCTGTCTTGTGCTATTTGAAGGACAATTTCCACATTTCTGCCATATATCTTAGAAAAAGCTCCGGACTTGAGGCAGCAGCACAGTTAGGACAGGGAGCTTGATTCAGGTGGGAGGTGGCCCTGCAGGACCGAGACTCTGTTATGCAGACAGTGAGCTGTTGAAGCAGCTGCATTTGGAAAGAGTTCTTCCCCTTGCCTGCCCTCTTTTCTTGAGAGCCTCCAAAACATTTGAAAATGCAAAAGCACTTCACCAGGTTCTAACTTTGTCAACGAGAGAGTGCAGCGGCTTGGTAGGTTTTGTACACATTTTTTCCAGCTTTTCAAGAAAGACAAGCGCTTTTTTCTTTTCCTCCTCTTTTCTTTTCTGTCTCTGTCTTTTTCCTTTTGGTGTCTTGTTTTGCATTCTACTGAACTGGAAGAGCATTTAATCCTTGGCCTCCTGTCTGTGGGGATATTATGTTTTTTTAATAGTGCTTGTTTATGACTAAGGTCAAAGACAGTATTTCAGAACAAAAATTAGAGTTAGTTCATAATTGAGTACATATGTATGTTACTGTTTATTTTTATAGTTTGCTAATTTATTTTTAAACAGCTCAGTTACGCCAACATGTTTATAGCTCTGTTCATCACATGCCTTACCAGTCAGGGTGTTAAAAGGCACATGCTTTTCAATACTTTGGATCCCAAGTTAAATTAGATAATGCCATCAGGTAGCAATTTAATTACATTAATTGAATGTTTAGGCAGAAAGGTAGTTTTGCAGAGGCTATAATGAAATAACATTTATAAGTACACATGTATAAATCTCAGCATTATAGACATTATTTGAGGTTGCTGACAGAAAAATGGATATATATCAGGCATTTAGAAGGAAAACATGGGGGCGGGTGTTCTCATCTGTGGCAAATGCTACCTTCTTAGTTCAGGAGACTGCTGGGCACCATTTCCCTAGTGAGCCGCCTCTATCCTTGGTTCTCTGAGCAGCAATACACAAAGGCACTTTGGGTGCTGTGTTTGTCACTGGGCTTTCCTGGGAGGCAGAGATGCCAGCTCAGGTGGACTCACTGAGGCTGAAAAGACAAAGACACAGTCCAGTGAGGTCTTTGTCACCTTGGAGGGACTAAGTGTTGGCGTTCTTGGCTTTACCCCTGTGGCACTCCAAGCCAGCTCTGCCCTGATTCTGAGCTAGGCTATCTCAAGGTTCCAGGTTATTTTACAGACCAGGATGGAAGCTGCTGGCAGATTCTTGTGGCTTCAGCTGTGGCAAGCCAGACCACAGACTGCCTGTGAAGGTGACTTTTCCTTGAGTGGGAAGGAATTAAATGAAGAGGCTGGAAGCCCTAGCCACTGGTCAGCACCTGTCCCTAATGTCCTCAGACAGTGGGAACGCTTGGCATTTGGCTAATAATGATGAGCTATTTGGGGTCCAGATATTCTTCCCTACCTCTCTGTGATTTAATGTGGTGGGTGTTAAATTATGTCTGGAAAAAAAAGGGGGGGGGATTTTTAGGTGTGCTAACAACAGATCCTTTGCCTAGAAGTAATTCATTGTCTTCTCACACCACCTGGTGTCACTGGGGCTGCAAAACCTAATGTGGTGTTCCATACCCTGCAGAACCCTATTTGGGTTATTTGCCAAATGCCACTTTGCCACCCCCACAGTGTCTGGTAGATAAACCAGGTGAGTCTGCTGTTGTTTCTGGGTGTTTATTGATTGCAAATTTTCAGCCCACCATTGTTTTTGGGGGTGGGCGGTATTTGCCCCCTCCCTTAGGTAGACATGGCCCTCCCTGTGTAGGAGTCAGCCATGAAGGATGGGTGAGGATGCAGTTCAATGGCAGAGCGCTTGCCTAGTGTGTGCCAAGCCCTGGGTTCAATTCCCAGTACCGGCAAATAAAGAAAAAAAAATTATAGATTCACACGTGTGTAGGGGGTATGTGAAACCCTATTCTCATTACAGAGTGCCTAGTTTGTGTCACTTGCCCCTGGGACGTGGGGAGAGTTGGACACGGGATCCTGATTTCCTAACGCTCTTCTTGCCTTGGTGGTCGAGGGGCCTGTCTGTCCCCTGAACAAGAGCTGAGGGAGGGTGGGAGCATGGGCAGGGGGCCCACAAGGTAGGACGGGAAGGTAAAAGAGGGCTGGGTTGGCTTCCCTGGAGGCATTGGGAAGCTGGGGCTCCCCGTTCAAATGCAGTGTGTGTCCAGCTGAAAGCAGCCCCACCTGGTGACTAGCTGATGAGTGATTTTCCCCACGCTGACAGCTGCTCCAGCACATTTCACCTACAAGTCCTGACAAAGTGCTGTGTTCTATTGGGGCTGTTATTACTGCAGCAGGCATTTGGAAGAATCTGGAAGCATGGAGCTCTTAAAGAACAACCTTAAAGCAATTTCTCAATATCTGCTCCTTGCCTTCTCTCCAACCCTCTAACTTTTTTTTTTTTGTTGTTGTTGTTGTTTGTTTGTTTATGAAAAACTGGGCCCATCCCTTTCAAATGTCCATTGTGCTGTTAGTAATGAACACCAGAGATAAAATCGCAGTGTTGTTTTATAGGTCTTGACTAAGCTCTTTGATGAACATTGCCATATTTGAACCTTACCTCCTGAGCTACCTTCTGCAGAAGCAGGAGAAGGTGAAATCTGAAGTCCAGAGAGGCTCAGTGGCATGTCCAGTCTCACACAGCTGCAGGGGTGGATTTGGATTCCAGCAGAAGGCTGAGTTTTGATAAAAGAGCCGTTTTAGCTGTTTGGAGTGGGGAAGCTTGTGGGGTGCTCCCTGGGAGGGGAGGCTGATTGTAAGACTTAATTTGGTCTTTTTAGGGTTTGGGGAAACAGAAATGTACCTTTGACATTCAGCCTCTCTGTATAATTTCAAGATTTGATCACTGTAGTCCCTAAGCATCAGTGCTAACTTGAAGAAGCCTTTCAGAAAGTACATCAGCTACCTTTCCAGGTGAGAAGCAGTACCTGTTTCTTGAGCTTTTTCCTGTCTTGTTGAAATGCTGAGCAAGGACTCTTTCAATAGGAGAGTTTGGGGGAGGCCTACCCAGTTGGTCATTTCAGCAGATACATGCTTCCTGGGTTCCAGGATGCTGAGCTCCAATTTCAAAGAGGAACATTTGTATAAACCTAGAAACCACAGGTAGTCCGAGGTCACCATTTTTTTTTTTTTTTTTATTCCTTCCTTCTTGGGAGAGCAGGCTGGCAACTTCAAGTGTGTGTAATATCCTGGTGTTCAGATTCCTGTCCTCCTCTGCCTTTGTAGTGGGTGGCTTGGCTGGGTGAAGGCCTGCAGTGATTTAGAAAGGGAAAGGCGGATCCAGACAGATCTGAAGATGGTGCATCTTCATTGCAATTGCTTCTGCTCACATGCACGGGGAAACACACGTGTGGTCTGAGCTCTGGGCCCTGTTCTCTTGTCCTGATCTCAGCGGAGCACTTGTATTTTGTGTGGGGAGTCCTGCCAGGCAAGTGTGAGACCAAAAGGAGACCAGGGTCCTGGGCACAGGGCAATGTAGGCTGGATGATACTTTCCAGAGTTCTCAGACTGCTGCCCAAAGCTACGAATGCTTCCAGCAGGTATTGGGAAAATGTGGGATTTGGTCTGATTGGAACTTAAAACACTCAGTGTCTTTCTCTCCTTCCTTGTCTTCCTCCTTCTTTCCTTGCTTCTTCTACTTCTTTTTTTTTTTTTTTAAGAATCAATAAAGCAGCCTTTCTTCAATTTGCAAAAGATTTAGATAAATGCAAACTAGTTTAATTGCAAAAATTATATAAAAAGTACTTAAACTCTGACAAAAGATCCAGAACATTGTCTCGGTCAGTGGGCATTGGGTTTGCATCTTGTCTCCCAGATCTTCGAGACAGGTTATGTTAGTCCTCACAAGGTGTCACATTTTCCTGGCAGGAGCTATAGGTTTCCAAGAGGGTGAACAAGGGCCATCTGGGTGTTTGATGGCTGGCTGTGCTGGTAGGAACTGCTGGGTGTGGAATCCACTAAAGCTTGGTAAACCCTGAAACTGCTGCTGGTGTTGGGAACTTGGTTGGAGCTCAGGCCCTAGCTCTCCAGATTTTTCTCACAGAATTGGGCAGTGCATAGCAGGCTGACCCATAAGTAGGACTGTATGCCTGTCCCGGGAATACATGCAGGAGAGGGTACAGAGAAAACTGTAAGAGTGCTTAGAGGAGGAAGAGCTAGCTATCCCCCGGGAGGGGCCTGGTTCCTGGAATGCCTGCCCAGGCTGCTGTGGGCGGCGTGAGTGAGGATTTTAACAAGAAGTCAGAATCCCTGGGGAAGTGAGGTTCCTTTGCAGCTACCCCTTAAGTCTGTCTTTGGTCTCCTGGTTGGACTTAGCGTCCCCCTCCCGCCCCCAGCTGTTTGGAGACTGCTGAGGTTTCGGAATGGGGCCAGCACCATCAGGGGTGATATGGGACTGGGAGGGTCCAGGTTTGGAGGAGGTGGCTTCCTCCCCTGCCTCCAAGGCAAGTGCAGTGAGCAGGGCTGGCGCTGCACCTCCCTGTGAGTACCTTCTCAACAGGCTTTGAGCCTCACTTTGTGCATTAAGAGGACAGATGCATTGGTTTTGCTCCAAGCCAGTAGCCATCCACCCTAGATAGGCCTCGGCACTAGAAGACAGGTAGGTTGTTGGAAAGAGGAAGCAAGAAGCCTCACGGTTGTATTCTTTCTGTTTCTTACCCCTTTCCAGTCTCATTCACCTATGTGAAACTTGACACCCCCCACCCTCCCAGAGTAAGGCCTTTGTCCTGGTCACTTGGCTTCTGAGTGACAGGACTGGAATTTATGTCTATCGACCACTGTGTAGCCACAATCAGAGCCAAATTTGTTTATCTGATGGTGAAGAATGAAAACAAAGTTTTATTGCTGTAGCAAAAGAACATTAGAACATGAAAGAATGCCATGTTAGAAAACTCTTTAAATGGGTATTTCTTGACACTTCTATTTTCATAAAAGAGAGCACAGGATTGGGTGTGAAGAATCATTTTTGTTGTAGGAGGAGAAAGGGAGGAAGCCGGTGGGAAAATTCGGAGCAGGGCTTGAGACCCAGGGCGCCGCGCACAGAGCGTGTGTTGGCAGAGCTCACATACACGCTGGCACAGCCACTGTGCTACTCCCCAGAGTTCCACGAAGAAGTTACTCTGCCTGTGTAATTTTATTAGGCTGAGACTTTTTCCGATGGTTTATTTTTCCGTTTGCTCCGAGAGCCAGGGAGGGAGTCCACGCAATTGCACTATTTACCTACTCTCTGGCTTCGGAGCTCAGCAAATCTGTTGTGCATCGTTTCATTCTGCCGACTTTTACAAATCAGGACAATAAACTGTGAGCCCATCAGTACTTGTGGAGGGACCTGATCTCTGATTGTTGCTTAGATAAGTGTCTGTACAAATATTTATAATTCTGATAGTCTTGAGTTGCGTTGTTATAAACGCGCAAAGCTGTCAGATTTCCAGACTTGTGGTGGCCTAGCTTCTCTGCAGTGTGAGCTCTATTCTCGGTCTGGTCTTTCCCTCCTGAAGGTCTGTTAGCCTGCGATTTCACCCAGGGCAGCACAAGTAGAAAGAAGCATAATATTACTTTGTTCCATCCTTCACTAGAAAAATAATTGGAATAAGAAGTCATTCTGGATGGCAGAGAGGCCAAGATAACTTCTCAGAATGTGTCTTCCTGTTCTTCTTCTTCAATTTTTATGTGAGACGAGTACGTTGCTGTAGCAGAGCATGGTCATGGTTTTGGAAGGCCTGTATCAGGTGAGCACTTGAAAGAGAACATATAAAGCAGGTAAACGGTCTGGAAGTGATTAATCAAATTACAGAGGTATCCTTCAATTCCCTAACGGACTCATGGCTCCCTGGGACACTCACATGCATATTTATAGATCGTGGAAGACGGAGCCCAGACTGTGAGCTCCTCAAGGGCAAGCAGCAAGGCTCCTGCCATGTTGTCCTCCCAGCAATTAATGACACATGTTTGAAGTAAATGAATGAAATTGGCTTTCACTGACTACCGGGCAGGATGAAGATAGCGTTTCTGAAATGATGGTGCAAGTTAAGTGCAACATTGGGTATCTACTGACAGCTTTTGAGAAGTAGGTGTTGTTTGGGAAGATGGTTCATAAGCATCTCATTTGGGAGGGACTTGTGGGGCAGTTGGAGATGGCTGCTGTGGAATAAGTGAACCAGGAACTGGGTGAGGAGTTCCGATTTTCCCCATACTACAGATGAGGATGGGGACCAGAGTGCCTGTAAGCCTACCCAGCTAGGTTTCTGAGTTCAAGTGGATACAGGCCTGAATGCTTCAAATCCACTCCATGGCCAC
This sequence comes from Callospermophilus lateralis, assembly GCF_048772815.1. Lineage (NCBI taxonomy): Eukaryota > Metazoa > Chordata > Mammalia > Rodentia > Sciuridae > Callospermophilus > Callospermophilus lateralis. Next base: position 48,682,632 of record NC_135318.1, on the reverse strand, counting down.
CACAGGGCCTGATAACACAATAGGGTTATGCATTTTTGACTGATGAAGAAATTGAGGCTCAGAGAGGTTCAAAAATTGCTCAGAGTCCATAACCAGGAAGTGACAGTAGATGAAGTGTCCAGTTAATCTGCCCAGCGTGGGAGTCTGGGTATTTAGCCAACTGACACGCTAAGGCTTGAAGCAGTGTGTCCCAACTCTGAGCTCTAGGTTTGCTATTCAAGGCCATCAGTCTTACACCTTGAGTGACAGCAGGTGCTATCTCTGTAGGTAGCAGCCACCAGCCAGGCTCTAGACTTCCTTCTGAGGGGTTGGGAAGTTTGGGGTGTCTGGTTCATCCCCTGCTATACCTTGTCCCTGCCTCTTGCCCCCATAGTCACAAGGCCTCATCCCCCTTCTATGGCCCTTGCATGGGTGCCCACTCTAATACCCAGTCCTGCCAAGAGGATTGTGCTGGCCAGGCCACCAGCCACTGCATGTCCTGCTCTGCCAGCTTATCTGTCAGCCCAGAGGTGTGGTTCATGGGGCGGAGGAGTCAGAGGCAGCAAGGTCTAGGGGAACTGGTCTCAGGGAACCTCACCTGCCCCCTACCTGCTGTCTACCCAGGCTGGACTTGGGGACTTTCATACCCCAGGGCCACTTCTCTAACACATAGCCCTTGTGCTCCCTATGAGCTGCCCCCTGACTGAGCCAGGCCTCTAGGTTTCCAGTCCAGGGCAGAGCAGCAGGACCCTGGCAGTCCTCGGTGCCTGGGGCATAGCCCTGACATGCAATCTCTCTGGCAAGCAGCCTCAGGCAGGCCTGGGCAGAGGACCGAAAGCCGGCGAAGGAGGGCAGGGAGCTGCAGCAGGGCGGACCAGAGACAAAAGCCAGCTCAAGTAAACAGCCTGGCGGTGGGGTGGGTGCCCTGGCTGGAGGGGCTCGCCCGGGCTGGCCTGCCCTGGGAGGAGGCAGATTGGCGCCAGTTCTCTTGAATCTTGGTCCCGCTTTAGGCCTGCCAGTTGCTGGAGCTGCTTGTCTGGAAGTCTGCTGCTTATGGGTTGGGAGGAGGAGAAGACAGAACCGAGAGGGCAGAGTGTCAACCAGCTTCAAAACATGTCCCCTCCCCACCATGTTGTGGCCCCACCGTTGCCCCTTTGGACCTGGGGGGCTCTTGTTCCCTGGGGCTGATGGGGAGGGGCAGAGCTGTTGGAAGGGTCTCTTTGCCAGCCTTGGCCTGTGGCAAACCTTGTCTTCAGAAAGGCAGGACTTGAAGGAGTTTGGGCTCTGAAGCTAGGTACCCCTGAGTTTTGACCTGCCAGCCCATGTGGCCTTGGGTGAGGCTCATGCTCCAATCTATAAAATGGGGCTAGTTTCTTTCTTGTCTCTGGGAAGAAATGTGCAGATAGATAATCACTGCTAGGTGACACAAAATGTATGGTTCTTTATAGGGCAGGGCTCCTGAAGGAGGCATGAGGGTCTTCTGACTTCAGTCTCTAACAGAGTGGGTCAGACATGTGGTAGGGAACACCTGGGTGCCCCTGGGCCCTGGATGCTGTCTACTCACCTGGTTCATGGCTGAGCTGTGCTCCACCTGGCCTGCCCAGGCTCTGTGGCCATTATTTTCTAGCTCATGGGCTTGGACCTCAAAGATAGGAGAAGATAATGATAGTCCTAGAAATCTGAGCACCAAGGGACACATCAGAGGATCATTTTCCAGAAAAGGCAAAAATAGCTGGGCTGCAGTTGTTGTATTCTTTCCTTTGAATGCCTGTGTGTGGATAGAGTCAGGGGAAGGGAAAATGGGAAGAGACCCCGGCCCTGCCTCTCATCCACCCTAGTTCTTCCCATTCCAGTGAAGAGGTGTGACTCTGGGGAGTTGGACAGTCATCTGAGTTTGACCAAGGATTATAGGTGATTTGAACACATGTATGAGGAATATACATATTAGTACAGAAATTTAAGAAGCTTTCCTAAGCAGCAAAGTCTGTAGCCTGCTTGGAGAATCAGCACTCTGGCCAACAACGGGGTGAGTCCTAACAATCCTGGACCTGCAGATTCCCCCACTGGCTTCTAGCCTCTTCCCCTCAGTTCCCTGCTCCCCTCTCTTTGCTGATCTTAGCTGCTGGTGAGTAGATGGAGACAACAGATCACTCCTCAGTTATGTTCAACACCCTTAACCTGTTTGCTGCTGAAACTTGAAAAAGAAATGCCAAGTGCCAGAGGTGGCTAGATGATGAATGTGCCAGGCCACTTCTAGGAGAGGAAGTGGGTATGGGGCAGTCGGTTGCCTTCCTGGTACCAGGATGATGCAATGTTTGGAGGCTGTGACCTTCCACCTCCTCAGGGCACGCCCTGCAACCTTGTAGGGACCCCTCTGTTCAGCCCAGCCTGGGCGTGCATCTTGTGTGCTTGTTTGGCACTGATAGGGGTCACCGGTGGGGAGGAGTTCTCAGAGCACACTGCTGCAGGTCCTGAGAGCTGTCCCTGAGGCTGTGCCCAGCCTGTAATGTCCAGGGCCTCTTCTGCTGGGGCTCTCTGCTTATCACTGTGGGCATTATCAGCACTCACCACCTCTCTGCCCAGGGCTGTGGTGTCCCCTCCAGGAGCCACACACCCTTCTCCCCAGAGGCCCTCTTGCTTGAAAAGTGACCCAATTCCCCTTCCCCACCTTCCCAGACCTTGGACTCATGCCAGCCCTGAATAATGTCCTTCCCCAAGGGAACCAGACCCAACTCTCTAGGGTTGGTCCCATGGTTCCCCCAGTCCTTTGCTTCCTTGGGCCTACTGGGTTCTGTGCACAGCAATCTTTGTGACGCCCGCATCATTGTGGGTTCTCCTGGTGGCCTTTGGATGAGGGGGTGGCAGGTCCAGGGTTCCCTTTCTATCACCTGGGCCTCTCCTGTACTGTAAAGGAAATTGGTTTCTTTTAGGACAATGCACAACTTCCTTTTGATCATTTCTCTACTAGAGCATTGCCCTATTATCAGTAAAGAGAGAAATGGACAAAAAGAGGCCAGAGTCCTTTGGGGGGGAAAATGTGTGCTGACAGTAAGAGGGTAGCTCAGAGAAAGGGGAGAGAGTAGAAGAAGATTGGTCTTGAAGGGCTTCAAAGGAAGTAAAGGTTGTTAAATTGCTCTGTAAGCTGCAAAGTGCCATCCGTGGAAGCTGTTATTATTATGATCATCATCATAATGGTCATTATCATCACTATTACAGGATGTGGCAGTGACGGAGGTGACTGGTGAGTACTGATTGAGTTTCCAGCCCATTTCTGATGGTACAGGCCATGAATGTGCCTACCTGGGACATTTGAATTCAATTCAGGAGCTGGGGTTTGAGCCTAGACTTTAAAGCTCTCTGATACCTCCCTGGCCTGCTAAGCTGAGGGCGAGTTTTTGGAGATCAACTTGAAGACAATTTATCTATACTTAAATAGGTAGTTATTCATATTCTGAAAAATCTGAATTTATCAAACAGAGCAGTTAAAAGGTGATGTTTCACTTAGAGAAGAGTTTTCTTCACCTTAGAAAAGGATCCACAGTCATCTGCCTTTGCACAGACTGTTTCTCTAGCTCATTAAGTGTTTACAGGTCATTAACTACTCTGTGAAAGGACTTGGGTAGAGAAGAGAAAAGCTACAAGGAAGTAGTTCTCAACTCTAGCTTAGGGGAGACTGGTTAAAGAAAATTAGAATCGTTTGGCTAACAGGTATCTGTTGAAGACTCTCTGGGGCAGGAGAGAGGATGCTCCCTTCCACCTGAGAACTTTTGATCCCTTTGAAATCCCAACTACAGACATTGGGTGCCTAGTTGTGTTCACTCGGGTCTCCTGGTTGTAGATAGGAAGTGTATGGAAATCCAGTTTACACTGCTTTTCAGGAATATCCCTGTTGCATACAGGGAGGGAGATCTGAGGAAGCTCCAGACCTGAGATTCCGTGGGAGCATGGAGAGAGCTCATAATGGCATCTGGAGTGTGAAAAGTTACCAATTGTCTGTGCTGGAATGTAAGTGGGTGGTCAGTATTTGCACTCCAGAGGTGGCCCAGGCCTGGGCTGTAGAGGATGGAAGCCATGCGTTTACCTGTTTTTTTCCAAGAGGAACTGGCTCAGTTCTGGGTCGTATGGAAGGTGAAGTTCTCTTTCTCTTCCTGCTCTCCTGCCTGTAGTTCCTCTAGATTCACTTTTGCTCATGTCCAGAGCTGACCAGAAGGAAAATGGCAGACCTATTGTCAGAGTCTTAGCACCAGCCTGGCACTCTGCCTCTGTTCCAGACCTGCCCCTTTGGTAACACCTTTGGAATGATCTACCCTTGCCCTGTCCCTCTATCTGTGGCAGCCTGCACTGCTCTCCTGGGCCAAGCATTCTGTAAGTGTTGATGGGACTTCGATTGCAGGGGTCAAGCTTTGTTTTTCTGTCTTCCAGGGTTTTCCCAGGTCCTGGTGTTTTGGAATTTCATGAGCAAGTCCACATTCCCCTGATCCATTTCCTTCATGCATTTTCCATGCATATGTTCAGTCCTCTTCCTACAAGTTACCCTCATAGCCTCATTAAGTTTTCACATCCAAGGTGGCCTTCTCTCTTAATTTGTTCTTTCCTTTTGGGGAATCTTTCCCAGATCTGCAGTATGTTTCTTAAGTGTTTTAAAAAATATTCTAAAAAAGTGTGAAAACATCTATTTGGTTTGGAGACTCAGAGACATAGTAGCACCGTTGAGGACAGTTGGTCATGGAGATGTCCCCCAGGCTCCCATGGCAGCTGGGCTGTGGAGTTGGGGTCTATATCTTGAGTCATTTCTGTTGGAGCAGCAGGGGAATTGGAGTTTGCTAGGTGCCTTCTATCTATATATGCAGATTCAGGGTCCCTTTCACTTATTTCCACTTTCAGGGAAGCCCCAAAGTCTCACAGCATAGGGACCACATACAACACCTTCATGTATAAATTTTGACATGATGTGTATGCATCACAACAGACATGTAATGTCTGCACCCCAGCCTAGGAAACAGCCTGACTGTGCCCACTAGCTGAGTTGAACTTGTTTCTAGAGGGTTCTGCTCTGAGGGATGGAGCCCGCATGCCATTCCTGTGATGAGGAAGGAAATGAAGTCAGGACTTGGGACTATCTATAGTGATATTCCTGAAGAGAGACACAGGGTGGTCTCTGCCCCAGGTGTTCATAAGCAAGAGCAAGGAGCTGATTCAAGAGCAAATTCCCAGCACTTGGCCAGAAAAGATGGACAGCATCCACTCATAGGCACAGCGCACCAGGGTCAACACAACTTTAAAGGTGGTCTAGTGCAGGCTTAAAGTTCCTTTTTTTTCTTAGGCCCCAAGGAGGGATTTGGCCTCTGATTGGGATGGGGGCCTGGGTAGGGTAGAAGGAGAAGTGGTAGATCTCTGGGTCTATGGCCATTTGCTCAGGTGGCTTTTTTCAGAGGTTATTTTGTTGTGGAGAATTGGATTTTATTTTTCGATGGGAATAAAACTGATTTGTAGGACCTTCCAGGTAGACTAGATCATCCCTCCCCAAATTGTAAAGAATGTGAAATTTTCCCTGGTCTGCCTTCTCCTCACCGCATCACTCCCCATCTTGGTCCCATCTGTCTGTCCATTAGTGTATCCGTTGTATGTAGGCACTTGTCAGGCACCAGATACTCTGCTGGAGTCTGCATTTCTGATTGACTCCTTCCCCCAGTCTCATATATTTTTTTCCTTCTTTCTCTTCCTCTCCCCTTTTCCAGTGACCCAAACTTGCTTTTGGAAGAAAGGTTGATGACTGCATTTCTGTTGAGATGTAAATAATAAATAGCAGGAAGTTATGTGTTTTATTTTACCAGTGCAGAGTACTTACTCTGCTCTGAGTATTTCATGAATATGCACTTACTTTATTTTCATAACAACCTTTTCAAGCAGATATTATTTTATAGATGAATCTTTTTTTTAATACTCTAGCTGAGAAATTGAGTTGGTGGTGACTTGTTAGGAGTGAGACCAGAGTTTTTTGTCATCACAGAACCAGTCCCCATTGCCCCAACTCTGGCTTTGCCCATCAGAGACTGGATAGATGGAATGATTGCTTTTCTTTTCCTTCCACATCTCATCTCAGCTAGCTCTGGGTTATTTCCACCCTTGTCTCCCTATCTTCTTATTCTGCAAAGATAGTAAAAGATTTACAAGACATTAGCATATTAGATACTATTTATTCCAACTTCCTTGTTTGTAGTGGGGTGTCTGAGATCTTGGTCCATGAGAAGACCTAGTGGTCACCTGCCAGTTTGCAGGTAATGCACAGATGAGAAGCCAAGACCCCTAGTTCCCAGCCTCATTGCTGCCCACACTCCCACAGTGTTCTGTCGGCACCATCTTCTCTCTTCCTCATGCTTCCTCAGTCTGTTTAGCTAAAAGATCTATTGCCCTGGGTGTCTTAAGAGATGTAGGTGTGCCTCCCTCATGGGGAATTACTTTCTCTTTCTAAGTTTGTTGCCAGTAGCAGTCTCCCTTCTGTTTTCTTCAGCTTCTTCCTCTTGTGTTTTTTTCTATTTAAGATGACTGTCCTCTTTCATCCACTTCCCTGCCGGTCCCCATGCCTTCCATTAATCCCCTTCTACCATTGCTTTAGTCCTGAGGCTCTGGCTCCTTTAGGGCCCTGTACTGTCCCAGTGGATGAGGGAAAGGGAGGGGTGAATCTTAGTTTCCTGCTCTGATTTTTTTGTTGTTGTTCTAATTGGTTATATACGACAGCAGAATGCATTTCGATTCCTCATACATAAAGGGAACACAACTTTTCATTTCTCTGTAAAGTTGTTCGATGTAGGGTTGCACCGTCTGTGCAGTCATACATGTACCTGGGGTAATGATGCACTGATTCTTTACTCTCTGCAACACGGGGCAGGAGCTGGTCCCCAGGAGTGTTGTCTGAGACTTTGGTGTTGTCCACCTTCCCAAGGCCTTTTGGCAAGGTAGAAGTTATCTCCAGGATCCCGATGTTCAACTCTCCTGATAGTAGGTAAGGGCAACCATGTCCCTCTCTGGCCTAGTGAGGAAACTCTCCACATCACATTAAATAGTCACCCGTGGCCCAGAAGGCGCTGCAGTAAAATGGTGTCCACTCTAAGGATGTTTTGGGGTCTTTTCTCATCATTTTATTAATGTAATGGGGAGGTTTCTGCTTGGAATAAGGTGACATTTGGTTATTGAGCCAGACAGATGATTGAAACACAGGCCTTGGAGTTGAATTCCCTGGGGAATGGCGTGGATGTGGGGCAGGCAGAGGGTGACAAAATGGGGGCTCCACAGACTCTCAACCTCAACAGCTTTTCTGTGTTCAAAATGCCTTAGGTATTTACCCACCAAAGAGAAATGAAGACGTACTCACCTGTAAACATATATGCATAATGTTCATTGTAGCATTGTTCATTGCGTAGTCAAAAAGTGGTAACAACTCAATGTCAATCAGCCGGTGAATGAATAGACAGCTGTACAAGGGGATACATGTCAACAATAAAAGAATGAAGTAGGAATATACTCTAAACATGGATGAGTCTCAGAATTATTCTGCCCAGTGAAAAAAGTTAGATATGAAAGGCGACACCCTATATGATTCCATTTATTTGAAATTGTAGAAGACTCCAAACTATAGTGCCAGGAGAAACATGAGTGTTTATAAGGGGATAGGGCTTGGGGTGGGGGGTGGGAATCCCCAGCAAAGAGGGATGAGGAAACTTTACAGTGATAGAAATTTTCTACATCTTGATTTTTGTGAAGGTCACATGACTGTAGAGTGAAATTTACCAAACTTTACGCTTAGAAAGAATGACTTATTTTATGTAAAGTATACCTCAATAAAACTAAAATAAAATTAAAAAAAAAAAAGCAAAATATAGTACCACTACTTGAATTGGACCAGCATGGAAAACTGCCTTTCTGTCTGTGACTTTTAACTGTCCTGCTCTTCTCAAGACTCCAGCCATCTCTGAGGAGGCACCCAGGTACATTTCAGGGAATGCCCTTGGGGTTCTTCGAGGAGACCTCAAAAAGTTGGCAACCCCATGGGAGAATGACAGAGGCCATGGGGGGCGCAGTCCATCGTGAGCAGAGATTGCATGTGTGTGAGGAAGGTGTGTGCACTTGTGAATGTGTGAGAGAAAGAGGCAAGGAGGGATTTATGTCATAGAAATCCAGTGAGCTTCAGAAAATAGAAAGAAGAGGGACTGTGAGACTCAGATACCCTTTCTCCTTGGGTGGAGTCCCAACTGTGTAACTGTCTATTCAATTCCTGTAAAGTGACATTTAAAAAAAAAAAAAATCTTCCTCTCCAAAGTGTCTCCTATGCAGTAGACAGCATAAAAGTGATATCTGGACTTCTTTCATTTTTTATTTCATTTTATTTCATTCTTTCATTTCATTATTCTGCAAACTTGGGTGAAGTACCTTTTTTGTCCCTGGCTGGGTGCAAAGGACTCTGTAGATTTGTGTCCTTGACATGAAAAACCTCTGTGCATGAAGTACTTGGTTCTGTCTGACCATGCTCCTTGTTCCATGTCTTGGCTTTCAAAATAGAATATGTCCAGGATGATTTGATATGGACAGTCAGCCCATTCTGGAGAATTTTCATTATGTAACATTTCATATAATTTTTAAATTAGTAGCTATCTTAGTTTTTGCTAGGGCTTCCCTTTGTCCACACCTAGTAGCTAGAGGGGACCAACATTGTCCATGTTTGCGCCTTTTTTGGCATCAAAATGAAGTCTTTTTTTTTTTTTTTTAATGGTAATGGATTTTAAAAAGTATTAAACATACATTTTTCAAATTTAGCTTTTGCATTCAAGGATATGCTCACTTTGAATATAACTTCTTTACAGATGACCGTGGCTGAAATACGGCTATAGAATTGTACTACCAGAAAGATGGGTTTCACATAATGAAGGTGTTATTTTTTGGTAACTGACAGTCAGACCTGATCAACCTAGAACACGGTTTGGTTGGCCCAAGAACTTCATGTTTGCTCTTCTCCAGGGTGTGGGGCGGCTGTTTAAGGAGGGTGGATATTAATACTAATCTTTGGGTAGCATAACGTGTTCCCGCCACTTGCCTTTTCTTTATCTGGGAGTTGAAGCAGATATCAGAAGGGAAACTGTTTGTGGGTGCTGAGAAGGTTCAAATTACCATTTTGACCAGAAATGATATTTGGAAAAGCAACTTCCCTTTTAAGAAGGTAAATCAGTTATTTAAGGCCAATTTGTTGCATTCCTTGAATATCTGAATATCATCTGTCACATGCTATGTGGGCACTTTTAAATAACAAGTAGAACAAGTAGAAGACAGAGTCCTTCCATTTAAGAAGCACATTGGGAAGACATGGAATTAACAGAGGCAGAGGCAGTGGTGAGCTATGGGAGGCCTAGGTATGTGTTAGGGAGTGGTACACAGACCGAGCACTCCATGAGCTGAGAGAAGGAGAGGTTGATTCTTCTTGCTAAAGGTGTCTAGGTAGAACTTTAGCAAGGCCTGGAAGGAAGTGAGAGATGAGGAAGAAAAGCCAGAAAGGAAACCAAGATGGAAGAGATTTTTCACTTGAGTGGAATATTTTCACGGACGGGAAGAGGGAGCTAAGACTGGAATAGAAATTTGGAGGTGGGATTCTGGAGCTCTGGAATGGTGGCTTGAGGAGTTGGTCCATATCCTGGAGCTCACCAGAGGCTGTTGAATGCTTTGAGCAGAGGACAAAGGCTGCACTCCAGGAGACATGAACTGAGGTGGGGGTTGAAATCCTCTCTGCTGTCCCTCATGCTGATATCCAGAACGCCCCTGTTGACTCTAGACAGTAGAGCTGGTTGACTGTAGGGTTTCCTTTCCCAAGTGGGATGGAGCCTCCATTGTGGGAGACTAGTGTGATGTAGAGAGAGTTACTAATATAGAAAATGTGGAAATCTGGGAAAGTTCTCACTTTGCCCTGCAGTGAATGGGAAGTGGGTAGGAATGAGGATATTGGGCTCCCCTTTGGCTCCCTGTCCCTCTTCTCCAGTCCATCCATGCTGGAGAATTGTTCAGGGTCAGGATAGTTCTTCATGATGGCTCTTGTCCTTTGGATGATATGTGATGATGAAACAAGGCAGGTATCAAAATTCATAGGCTGGTGAACTCCTTTGAATAGCACCCTCTTGCTTTGGGGGTTATTAGATAGACTAGCTTGAATTTGAGTGGTCTTTCTTGGATGGGTTAAAAGAAGGGTGCTAAAGGAAGTAGTAAACAGGCAGTTAGAAAGGTAAAAGGGCCTGGGGCTTAGGAGATAAGCCAGTGAATGAGGAAAACAGAGAACCTAGTGACCCAGAATGTTCTAGAGGAGAACTTGACTCTGTCGGCATTGAAAAATGTCAGAACTTCTCTTTGGCCTCCTTTGTGGTAGTTTCCCACTTCTAGCCGAATTTTCTCTTGAGACCCAGGTATTGGTCACATGAGCTTTTGTTTGGTTGGTCACTTGCATGTAGCATGACGCCCTGTCCTGGACGTGAGAAAGCCATTTCAGTGTGAACAGGCAGCACGTGTTCACAGCAGGGAGTGATGGCTTCTGGAAGACTAGGTGGCTTTTGGGGACATCTCTCAGAGGTAGAAAGAAGTTAATTAGAATGTAAACTAGAACAGGGTTTCAAAGGGCTTGTACTGTATGGATTTGGATGTGTTGTGGGCAAAAGGAAATAAAGGAAATGGGATGAAAGATGGTGGGAGTGACTGGCAGGTACACCCATGGTTATGTGTCTCCAGGTTACCTTCCCCAGACTGTCTTCACCAGCAGTTTTGTTGGGCTCTGAGAGAGCCTTCAGAAATCTCTTGGCCAACCTATTGCTTGTGACCAACAGCATTTTTTTTTCTTCTTACTTTGAAGATAAATTCATTTTGGAGGCAGGTAGTGACTTTGGGCTATTTCTGAATCTTTGACTATTGGTTTGAGATCTTTTTTGTTATTATTTTCACATCAACTGAAGCTAGAAAGTTCCAACGACTCCCCCTGCCGTGTTGTAAGTGTTCCCTTTCATCGGGGAAGCCAACTATTTACAGCCATAACAGAGTTTACAATGAAGTGTATAAGTGATACCGACTTCTGTGTCAGCAAAAAAATGAAACAAAAACTGATCATAGATGACATTACCTAAATGACAGTACCTACGTGTGTCCTTTCTTTCACATTTGCTGTAATCCTGTTATGGCATTGTCCTATTACCTCAAGTACTGTCATCTTTAAATGCTGTCAAATCGTAACTGGATTGCCAAGGACAGAAGAGAGGAATCAGGGAGAGCTGTGGCGGTTCCCAACAGAGACGGTCTTCTTACCCCTCTTCAGGGTCGAATTCTTGGAGAAACTGTTCAGTGAAAATCACGACTCAAGTATCCTTTACAGGCTTTGATGAAACAGCCCGATTCACTGCTATTGTTCCTAGAAGGAAAGAAATACCCTTTTAACAATAGCCAATGAGACAAACTCTTCCAGGACATTTTTAATGTTCCTGCATAATGAAGTGGATCATGAGTGTTATTATTGTGTTTTTAAACCCAAGGTTAAAAGTAACAGCAAAGAGAAGGATCTGAGAGTTTAGCATCTAATTCTTCTTCATGGTGCTATTGGAGACTCAGGAGACTCCATCCTGGAGCTGGGGAAATTGAGTCAGACAACCTCAAAAGGCAGATGTTATGGGATACCTGGAGTTGGAAATAACTGTATTTTTGTGTTTGTGCTATCTGACTGTGTTCCTCTTCATATATGTGGGCCAAATTCTTGTCTAGATTTCCCATAAAAGGTTCATAAATTTCTAGCCTTCACCCTTCTGCACCTTCCTTAGATAGCATAGTTGATGTGGAGTATCATTGCATTAAAATTAAGCCTCTTGCTTTTTACGATTCACTGCTCATAAAGAAGGGAGTGAGTGTGGTTACTTTGAATACCCTCATTAAAGGCCAGTTTGGCTGCCAAAGAGTAGGGCTAACTCAAGGGGGACCAGCTATGACTCCTTTTTCATGCCTTTTGGGGTTTTATTATGGATTTCATAAGGGCATCGTATAGTTTTTCCTTAATCCCAATCTATGCTCCTTTTAAAATATCTAATGTTGATTAGTGTATTCTGTCTTCTGGAAGGATCCCATGGGAAGATAATCTCCATTCAGATGACAAAAAAGTAACTGCCCACTATGGCACTTCCACTGCAGAGTTTTCCTCTTATACTCACGGTGAGAATCAAAGGCTGGCTGGACACCCAAAAGCCTGACTGGAGGCACAGCCTGGGCCGTGCAGACATTAGCATGAGGAACTTGGCTAATTGACTTGCAAAATATAGGTTAGGGAGTTTTATGGGATATCAAATTATCTTACACTTTCCCTGATTAAAGACAAAATATCATATTAAGTAGATCATTATATGGGTAAAAGGTTAGAACTTCGCACTTAGGGGTGTCGTGCTGTTGCTCCCCTCCTGCCTTGTGGCATATAACAAATTGAAGGCCGGGAAGCTTGTCGTTCACGGAGCTCTGAATGTCTGGACACTGAGTGAGGTTTCCAGGAGCGTTCCAGAAGGGGTGCTTGCCTTGGCTCGGAACTTCCTGAGTCTTTATGATTCTGATAGAATAGTTGTCTCAAAATTAAGTATTAATTTGTTCAGATTCCATTTCTGTCAGCAAGGAAAAGGGGCGTGAGCAATGGGCAGAGCAGCGGCCAGGTTTGAAAGGCACAGTGATGTGTCTCAAGCTGCATGTGAGGAGTGGTCCCAGGGTGCTGCAAAACTTGGAAGGCAGTGGTCATTCTAAGGTTGTGGGCTACTTCTCTGTCACACTGTTGTGCTTTGGTCAACTTCAGGAAGACCTCAGTCAATCCTGATGTGAGATGATGTTTCCATGTATCTGATCATAATCTACCAGCCAGTCCATCATGCTACCACCATTTCTGTGCATGATTTCAAAGCCCAAGGATTCACATCCGCCCCTGGGTTCGTGGGAAGGGACAATGTTAAGACTTTTCTGGAATGTACCCATTTTCTTTCAGTATCTTAGTTTGGTATTCTTTAGAAATTATGTCTCTTAGGACTCTGTGTGTGTGTGTGTGTGTGTGTGTGTGTGTGTGTCTAAATATAGTTTCTTCAGTCTCTCACTTCCGTACTTAACTACACATATGTGCATGAAGTGAGCTCTAGCATGGGACCACCCCTTCTCCCTTATTGTGTGAGAGGAAAGCACTGTTGCCAAATTGGAGGTGGGACGAGGTGGGCTAGAGGAACTGTGATTGGTGTTTTGATTTGATGTGTCGGGGAGAGAACAAATCACAAGTCATTCTTGGGGAATGGACCATGGTCCACCCATAGAACAAGGACCCTGAAGCCCACTACTAGTCTTCTTCACAGGATGCCTCGTGTGCAGCAGCCATTCAGTCAAGTCCCTCTCAGGGTGGAAGAGAGCTTGTCTCAGTTCTCTGCTCTTCCCCTGCTGATAGAAGAAGGGCTCAGGGAACCTTGTGTAGTTATAGAAATAGATCCATAAATAGGCAAAAAATAATCATCTCCCTTTCCCGATGAGAAAGAAGAGAAGCAGAAGAAGAAAGGTGAGGAGGGAGATACCCAAATGAACAATTTCATTTCTTCTTTTCACACGGCAAATGGGATCAGTTTTTTTTTTTGGTGGTGCTGGGGATTGAACCCAGGGCCTATACATGCGAGGCAAGCACTCTACCAACTAAGCTTTGTTCCCAGCCCCACATGTAACAGTTTGTGTTTCCAAGGGCAGCAAAGCCCTCTCCTTGGTGAAGGGGTGCTCCTGGAGGACCTGTAATAGCTGTTTGACTGAAGGGAAACACTTGCCTTCTCTGGGTTGAGCTCAGCCCATTGTTCACAAGGGGCATTGCTGGTATTTATAGACCATGTGTGACAGTCCCCAGTGAAAGGCAACTTCACTTCTCACCCCAGAATAGCAAGCGTTGTTTCTCATATCTAGGTTGCTGGGACAGCTTCCTAGGAACCCAGTATTCGGCAGCTTTGTGACGTTGGATGGAGGGTTATTCTGTTTAAATGAATTGATCAGTTTTTGCTATTTTTCATGTTATTTTCTGGTTTTAGAGATTTAGATTTTTCTCCTCCCAGGCAAGATCTAAATGATGAGAGATCTGCCTTGGCTCGGACAATCCTTTTTTTTTTCTTTTTTTTTTTTCAGTTAGCTTAAAGTCACGGAGGGCTCTCCTGGGACTGCCATCTGGAAGCCATTGGCCAAGCCGACAGCATCAGGATGTCTTTGGAGGCATGGGTTACTTGCCCCCTGCAGCTGTGGCTGACAACATCCTTAGTACTCTTGCTGGGGACACCTTGCTTCCCTCTTCCTAGTCTCTGTGCCACAGAAAATTCTGGCTTTGTGTGAACGCATTCTGTGTGGGGTCTATAACGTTCCATCCCACCCCATCCCATTGCATGTCATAAGCTATCTATTATAAGGCCAGACTCCCTTTTGTTTACAAGGACCTCAAAGAAAGGGGTACTGTTTAGGGAACTAGGCTTTGGCCTGGTGAGATAAGTCAACTCTGGAACTCTGGCTGCAAGGGCTAGTTTGCTCTTTGGGGACTGGGTTTTTTTGTTGTTAGTGGTGGTGGTGGTTGGGGAGTCAGCGGGAATATGTGCAAACAGTTTTTACATTTCCTATTTAGATTGAAACAATGGTCTCTTTGGGCCACATCCTTAGCAAGTGCCTCAAAGGATTTCTTTTTGTTTGACCTTGATGAAATTTAGAGTATACAAGTTCATTCATACATGGTCATGAACACACTCCCTCCTCCCCCATTACATCCCATAATGAGCTATTCCTCAGTGAGAATTCCTATAATTTTTGAGGTCTTACATTGGGATGGTGATGAGGGTGGGCAACCTCAGCCCCATTTGCACTTTACCTGAGTTGTTAACCTTCCCCCTTTCTTCTGTCCCTCCACGGTCCCCTTTCCCATAAGGAAAACAAAAAACAAAGCATGTGAGCCATGCTGGTGGTATAGACTTGACCTCAACCTCCCTAGGTGCAGCTGCTGACTGGTACAAAAAAACTGGAAAATATTTTTTAAAAAGGAGAAGGTGTGGGGGACCAGTTTCTGTTCTACAATCACTACTGGTTTCAATGAGAAGCAGCCTAGTTTATCTGTCACACCGACTTCCCTTTTGGTGAGTGTGTCCATTTTCTATAGGAGAGGACCCTGATTGTCAGGGGAGGGAAGGGAACCCGGGTGAGAGAAGGGAGACTGTAGGAAGCAAGGATGGGAAAAGAGAGGTGGAAAGGAGAGGAAAGCGGGGAGGAGAGAGGACAGGGGGGTAAGGGAGCATTGGAATTTGAGCTATATTTAGCTGAATGTGAGCATAGATTCCATTAGGCTCCTTGGCTATGGGGAAACAGACTGTGCCGACCTTCTTGTAACTTCCTATGAAGTGCCCGTGGTGGCTGAATTCTCTGACACTGGCAGAGTCTGGACAACCCTACCAGCTCCTGGAAGGGCCACCCAACAACTGTCACAGGCGAAGCATCACAAGCATGAGCTGTCGATAGTGACCTGCATTTGCAGAAAATCTGAGGGCTTCCTAATTAACGGAGGAGCTCTAAATGAGACTAAAGCAGCTCGACAAGCCCCCTCACACTCGGTAAGTGTCGCGATGCAGATAATCATTACATCTAACAAGCTTCTGATTTTCAACAGAAGCAATGGGGACCAACTCGCTTACAATGTGGTTCAGTTGCAAGAGGGGAAGAAAGCAACCAGGAAAGAAAAAGGAAGAAGAAAAGGAAGAAAGAAATAACTAGAAAAAAAAATAGGAAAGAAGAATGAAAAGAAATCTGTACTCTAGTGCTTGGGGTGAAGGCTCAAAGCCCCTGACTGAATTCTGTCTTTGTTGCTAGCCAAAGCATTCTGATACATCTTCTGTTTTAGATTTTCCTTACTGTAATCTATGTCTGTTAATATGCCAGTTCATTCGTTTGACGTTTCCTGGAGACGAGCATCCTCTGTGTTATTTCTGACCACTGCAGCATTCCACAGGGTCTGAATTGTTGAACGTGGTGTGCCAACTTAAATATTACAATCAAAACATGAGATGGAGACAACAATTGATTCGGGTTCTACCTTGGATGGAGAAATAAACCTGGGTTGGAGGGAACTACAGCTGTAGCAGGGGACTTGCCTGAGATCATTTGGGGCTTGCCTGGACTTAGGCCTCCTGGCCCTGGCTCTCTGCATAGGGCAGCTGCATTTGAGTCCTGGTTTAAGGTATTGATTTAAACTAGCTCTCAGAGGCCTGAGTGAAGCTGATCATTTATGTGTCTTCTTTTCTGGGTGTTTCCCCTGTCAAGACCTTTTCTCTCGCATGTTTGTTAGAGGGTAAAGGGCTGTGAACCCTGTTGACCAGTATCGTTCAGGAAGCGCAGGGTTAAGGAGCAGTGTGTCTCTCCTGCCTGCATTGATTCTCCCCAAACTACCCACAGTATCCTTGCAATTATTCATGGGAAATAAAATAATATAAATCACGCTACCTGATTCTTCTCAAACATCTCACAAAGTAATCACAGGCTGAAATACGGGTTTTCTTGCAGTGTCTTTATCAGTAAATCAGATTTTGAACATTTTATCAGCGAAAGTTAGATTTAAGCATCCTTCCTGTAAGGTTTGAAAGAAAGATTTGTTTCATTGGGGACTCTGCCAATCAATGATCTTCCAGCTTGACTCTGCTATCAATTATTGCGGCAATTATTTGTCTAGTTGGATATTTAAAATGTCATCAGAAAGAGATGATTACATATTCCAGAAAGCAAGGCACTGTATAATCAGATGAACTGAATCCAGTTAAATGTAGTGTGGGACCAACCTGTCCTTCAAAGTAGAATTCTTGAGCTACCACAGAAGCAGCAGCCTTCTGCCCTGCTTTCAGGCAGCTGATCTTAACCTTGGGATGCAGTGTGCTGTTGGGGTCAGGTGATACTCAATTATGGGGAACTTTCCACGTCTGAAAATGGAATTGCTCCTTCAGAGACACAAGAAGTACATTTTGGTTATCTTGTTCAATTCATCTGCAAATCTATAAATAAGCAGTCCCTCTATTCTTCTTGCTTCCTGTGGATTTAAATGCCAAATCCTGATTTGTGGCAAACTTGTCACATGCCCCTTTCCCACTCTCGATGCCGGGTGCCCAGGAACTAAGCAGTGGCGTGGAAATTACAACTGTTTAGAAGCCAAGAAAAAGCTCCATTTCTCACTTTTCTCCAGTTCCGGATATTCTCGGCCCTGCTCCATCTCTCAGTCTCCCCCCCACACACCTCCTCCACTGCACACCCTCCTTCTGTCCGCTCCATGAACAGGAAACTGAAATACAGCTCCAATTTTTTTTTTTTTTTAAATGGAGGAAGAGAAACCACAACCTGAACAAACAACCCCAAAAAAACTCCAACCAAATAAAACCCCCTAGAGTGGCCCTACATGTACTGAGCATGTAGAAATCCCCCTTTAACACGTCTGCCTCTTTCTAAGTCACAAGTGCCCTGATGAGCAAGTGACAACCATGTGCTCAGCTGGGACACCAAAATCCATCCCCATCCTTTTGGTACCAGGTTATAACTGACTAGAGGTTTCACGGAAGGTCTGTGTATCTGGGCGGGGTTCCTGAGTTTGAGGAACTGTAGGGCTATCTGTCTATTGAGGCTTTCCTCAGTTCACTTCTCAGCATGCTGAGCTCTTATCTTTCCAGGGCATCCTGGTGGTCCAGATTCCCGCCCCCCAATAGTATAAAACACACTGGGTTGAGGGGGGTCTGTTAGAGAATTAATCTCATCTGGGGTTGGACGGGGGATAGAAGCCTTTGGAAACACTGGAGCCCCAGGTTATATGGGCCAGAGAGTGTAGAGAAGAAAAGACAGTGGGGTGGAGTACTCATGGAGAAGAGGTGCTGTTTTTGCTGTAGTTATCTTTGTGGGGGGCGGGGGGCTGCTGTGGAGAGCTCTGTCATCCCTGTCACCCCCCACCCCTACCCCCCACCCCCCGCTTGTGGCCTGGGTGGCCTCAAGTCCACAGCCATGATTTCTTATTCCAGGGCCCTTGCCAGTTGTTGCCTGGGAAGCTCTGACCTCTGGGAGCATACCAGTGCTTTGTATTCTTTCTTTTATGGTCACCTCTGGGCTTCACCAGAATTTGGTGCAACTTGGGTGACAAGGTGTGGGCTGCTGCAGGTGCCCTGCCTGCATCTGAGGCAGAGAGGCAGTTGTTAAGCGCAGCCTGGAAACCTTTAATGTGACTTCTACAGCTAGCTTCCTGGCCTTATTTTAAGCCCCTTTAATAAAGCAACACTATTTAGTTTTTGAATGGATGGACTTCACACTGTTCTTTCTTTAGGGACAGAAAGATGGGGTAGAGGTAGGGAGTGAGAATAGAGGAAAGCGTAGAGGAATGCTTAGAAAAATTTGATAAGGGGGAAAGGAAAGGGACCCAGACTAGTAATTTGGGACAAATTCATCAGAAAACTTAAGGAAATTTGACATCCATTGTGGCTCTTCTAACTGTGTAATTACATGACATTTGGAAAGTGAATTATTAACCTGATTGTCCATAACAACCATTGAGTAAATACACAATTAGAGATTGCCAAAATAGTACGGTGAACCAGTGGGCCAGAAACCACTTTCAAGGGGCTATAATCATCTCCTGGTTCAAGGCTGACCCGAAGGCTTCTTGGTTAGTGAATCATTTACTAGGGAGATATCCACGAATTAAGGAAGGAAAGGAAGGTTTCCCCTTGGTCACCGCTGGGTCCACGTTTGGGTCCTTCCAGCAGGTCATTTAGAATAGCTCTCCAACAGGAAGGAAAGTTTACTGCATAGCACTGCATACCTGGCCAGGACAGGTAGATGATGTAGTCTTGGTTCTCAGAAGGCTTGAACTTCAATTGGGGAACCAGTGATAGTTTCCTGCTGGTGAGTTGGAGTCCTGGATTCAAGAGAAATGTAGTGGAGAGCCAGGGTCAGAAGACAGGCAAACCCAGTGCAGCCCCTTATGTTTTCTAACCGGTTGGCTTTGTGTCTGCAGCCCCCTGACCTTTGCTCCCCTCCACAGCCCCACCCTTGGTGCAGAGGGAGCAGTAATCTCAGTGGGGCCTCTTCCCGGGGAAGTCCACAGCCTGCTCCAAGCTGAAGGAGCCGCCAGAGTCAGCCAAGAGCCGCAGGCCATCAGAGCAAAGTACGATTTAACAAAAGCAGCTTTTGAGTGAGAAAGCTGAGTGGAGTTGTCTCAACCTGTCAACTTCAGATTTCTTTCCTCCTCTCCATAAATCAAAAAACGGTTGGTGGAAGGGAGGGACAGAAGCGTTTCATTTTCAGATTTTGTAAGAAAATAAAATCAAATCAAAAGAGCCTGTCCCACGCTGATACCTTACATGCCAGGTTTGAGCCTGAGGCAAATTTTTGTGGCCATGTAATAAGCCTTTTTAAAATGGTGACAGACCCTTGACTCTTTGCCTTGAATTACATTGATAAAAGACATTTTATTGCGTTAGAGCTGGGGCAGGAGTACAGGATGGTTCTTGCCTGGTCGGCCTCTTTGAAACCACTCAGCCCTGCTGTCCATACTCCCCACCGCCTGACAGGGTTTGAGCACCATGGCAGCAGAGATCTATGGGCCGGTGACAGAGGGGGCTTTCTACCTGGCAGTTGAAGATTGAGGCTGTGGAAGCAAAAAGATTTCAGCCTGAGGGGCTTGTTACAGGAGAGTTGAGTCTTCCACATTCCTAGAAGACCTGAGAGATCTTGACATTGGTGGCCTCAGGTCAGCCTCATGGTTGGGACCCTAGGGAACTGGAGCATCGCAGGGAATGCTGGACCTCCGGAACCTGTTTCCCAAGCAGCCTCAGAGAGATTGAGAATAAAAAATGATCCTGTGGGGTTCCTTTAGCCCCCCCCCCCCACCCCTTGATATCTGTGGACGATGGCCAGAAAGGATAGGTGTCTGTGAGTCCAGTTGGCTCAAAGGACAGAAAGGTGTTGACAATGGTGCGTCCTTGGTTTGAGGAGCTTGGAGGTGTCTGGGAATCTGGGCTGTTACTCCCGCTGCATCAGCACAATTAATAAACCCCCAGAGCAGCCAGCAGCACCCCACCCCATGGATCGGGGCCTCTTGAGTGATTGCAGATTCTACCTGCAGGCCTCTCCTTTTTGTTCAGGGGACTCTTTCTGGATTGGTTGGGGGTATAAATGAAGGATTAGGAACTGGATAAAAAGCCAGGAAAATAACCATGAAGCCAAGAAAACAAGCCTGCCTTTTGTTCTGTGGGATGCTGTCAGAGAGATTAGGGCTGCTCTGTGCCTGGGAGGCGGGAAGGTGCTGAGGGACTGAGGAGACCGGTAGCAGTTGCTGCCTGCCCCGGGCAAAGGCCTGTTTCTGAAAGAAGGACTCGCTGTCATGGGACAAGGACTGTCCTCCCAGCACCGGAACCCTCCTTGATTCAGCCTCACCTCAGGCGAGAGGGCAGCCTAGTTTTGTTCCTGAAGAAATGTCAGAGCCTGACCTGCTAGACCATTTTTTTTTTTTTTTTTTTTTTTTTTTTTTTTTAGCTTTGAAGCCTTAAATTAGTTCTCATAATTTCCAAGCTGTTCTGTGTTAGCCACAGGACATAATAGGTTTTAATTCTGGAGAATGGTCAGTTCTGTTTCTCTTAGTCAAGAATGTCACAGAGTCATAGCTCCATACTGGGGGTCTTCCCCACCTTCCTTGAAGTATACACACCACTTTATAGTCCCTGAAATGCAAATGGCTGCCCTTAAGTGGCTGTGATGACACATTCTCCAGTGGCCCACTTTGGGGGCTCCCGAGGTGAGTGGCAAGGAGTAGTGGTCCCACGTAGGGGGCAAGGTTCTAAGGCTCAACTGTGCCCTCACTGCTTGCAGCAGGCTACTTCTAAGAGTTTCCATTTCCTTCTTGGGGAAGGTCAGCACATTCTTCCCTAAGAAGGCCGGGAGGCAGGAGTCTCTGGCTCTGTTAGTAGTGGAAGAGTCCTGCCAGGGTCTTCCTGGGCCTGCCCATTCTTCTGGCCCCTTCTTCATTGAAGAGCTGCACAGATCAGTCATGGAGAAAGCTCCCCAGCTAGCTGGGCTGCCATCTTGCTTGGGCCATCTCACATCTACTGTGTGTATCTACCCCTTCCTGTTGTTCTTTGTCTCCATTGGGCCAAGAACAAAACCTCAGTGGTCTTTGTGTAAGCATCATGTTTGGTTTTCTGTATCTTATTCTCGTATTTTTAGTTGACTGATCAAAGTGGTGATATAGAGCCGGTGTGGTGGCGCTCCTCTGAAATCCCAGTGGCTTGGGAGGCTACGACAAGAGAATTGAGAGTTCAAAGCCAGACTCAGCAACTGCGAGGCGCTAAGCAACTCAGTAAGACTATCTCTAAATAAAATACAGAAAAGGGCTGGGGATGTGGCTCAGTGGTTGAGTGCCCCTGAGTTCAATCCCTGGTATCAAATAAATAAAATTTTTTTTTTAAAGTGGTGATATAGAGGGCTGAGGTTGTGGCTCAGTGGTAGAGCGCTTGCTGAGCATGTGTGAGGCACTGAGTTCGATCCCAGCACCACATTAAAAATAAGTAAATAAATAAACTAAATAAAGGTATTTGTGTCCATCTACAACTAAAAGAAAATTTTTAAAAAAATGGTGATATAGAGGCATAAATGACCTTTTTTCTGAGTTGACACAGATAACAAAAAAGGCGAGGGATGACTCTTCAGAGTAATTTGGGAGTTGTGTGTTCTGCTGGCTTTGATAGACAAGCCCTTTGCCCTGACAGGTGTTATCAGAAATAAAAGTTTGCTAAGCAAATGGTCATTCTCATTGGCTCCATCTTCTACCCTCAGGCATCTAATGCTTAAGTGGGTGGGGCTAGGGGCTGTCTTCACTCCTGTGTGGTTTTCAAGGTGTCTGAGATTGTGATTTTTCCATTTTCTTCTTCATTTCGGGGCCAGGGTGTCTGTGAACACATCCGGTGTGATGCTGGACAGTCTGGGAAAAAGCAAAGTGTCGCAAGCAGCTTCTCACCTCAGAGGCATTGATTGCAAGTGCGCCCCACTTTCAGAAGGCCCAATACACACCAAAACCTCATCAATGGAAACTGATAAATTAGAGGGTGATTTTTCACATTACAGAAAGATTGTTAACTTTTCAAAAGGTTTCACCACAGGGTTCCTTTAATAGTTAGCTCCCCCACTGAATTTAAAGTGTTTGTTTACAGATCATTAACTACTTGACAGAGAGGATGTTGGGGGGGGGGTGTGGAGAACCCACTTAAAAGGTAAAATGTTAGAAGCCCTGCCAATTTTCGATGAGCTTGGGAGGGTGACGAAACCTCTCTGAAGTTCTGTCGGTTAGCAAATGTGATTCAGTTTACAGAAATTCATTTTATGAAGGACTTTCCAGGAACCCTCTATGCTAGTCCAGGGCTGGGACCACAGGGTGCTGGGGCTTTGCTGCCCTGGTTGGAGATGGCTGTGAAGAGGACTTATATTTCTTAGAGTCCTGGGTATGCTCTCATGAACAGTAGGTACCGGGCTCTGGCGCAAGGCCGAGTTTTGCCAGTGGCCTTCTGGCACGGGCTGCGGAGACCTTTTCCCTTGACATTTAGCCTGGGTGTGTGGGAAGTTTCTTCCTGGTTCTCTGACCTTCATTCTAATTGGTTCAGCACTTTACCTGGGCTTCCTCCTTGAAGCTAAGTCAGGTGAATTTTGCAAGCCTGGGCCCCTGCAGATTGAAATTCACCATCAGGCTCCCATCCCAATCTAGGAATTAGCACAGGGTCTAGGCTCAGGCGCAGCCCTGCTCTCTTATAGGTCCTTTCTAATCCCCACACGGTCCTCAGGGAATAGGCCCATCCTTGGTGAGGTTCATGGCCCTTTGAGGCTCAGAGAGGCCTGGGAAGTGAGTCAGGCATCACCATGGGATCCAGCTTTGATGACCCTTCCCCACAAAGAAGAAAAGAAAAGAAAAAGAGGAGACTTAGGCCATAATGTGGATAGAATTTACTCAAATTGAGAAGTGGCCAGGGGGTGGCAGTTAGAATGGAAACACCAAGATTTTTTGCTTTGCTTCAGCAATAAAAGAATCTGGGGAGGGGCCGTAGTGAGACTCAAGACATTTGGGCAAAGGCATCTTTAAAACTAGTCCCCAAATTTCTCCAAACAGCCTGAAAAATACCTCTAATAGAGGAAAGTGCTTGTGTGTGTACACAGAATCCTCAGATAAGGGCTCAGAGCTGAAGTAAGTTTCCCCCACATCCTCCCCGTAGCTTTGAAGAGCAGAATGAGGAGAAATTTGGAGGGAAGGTCAAGTTGACGATGGAAGAGACAAAGCTGTGTAGGAAAATCTCAACATTTCTTGCAGTCATTTGTTGAAAATGTTTCAGCAAGTATGAGCCCATCTTAAACTGGCAATGACACATCTGAAATAGATTATTTAAGCCAGGGAGGCAGTATTGAAAAGAAGAACATGGCTATCAACACTTGTTTGTCTGACTCAGAGGAATAAAACAGTGGATTCTGCAGACCACCCACAATCCATCAGGGAAGGCAAATTCGAGGTGGGGGGTAAAATGAAACAGGACAGATGCACTTTCCTAGAGTTTCCCAATAATCCACATGCATGTGTCCCTTATTTTAAGAAAATGTGGTATTTGAAAATATGATCTTGCAAAAGCTAAAGACTCCACAAAAGTCCTCAGAGGATTTATTTAGATAATTTAGCCTCTTCTGTCAACTGGATAAATGAGTGTGCAATTTTTTAATTTGAATGTAACTGCCTGTTGAGCCCCTATACATCTTGGGTTTTGCTTCTCTCTGGGCACTGATGCCTACTTTTTCTTTTTGTCCAGAAAGTTCTTCTCTTGGCTCTCTAGGTCTAGTTCTTAAGTTATTTTCTCCTGAAGCCTATACCCTCCTTTCCAAAGAGAAGCATACGTACGTGGTCAGTCCTCTTTTTCCAGTGGGTTCTGCATTCAGGGACTCAGTCAACCTCAGATTGCAAATATTTTTTAAAAAATAAAATGGCATCTATACTGAACATGTACAGAAATTTTCTTGACATTATTCCCTGGACTATACAACTATTTACTTAGCATTTGCATTGTTTTAGATAATATAAGCCATGCAGAGATGACTTAAGTGTAGTGGAGGATTGCATGACATATGTATTGTGTCATTTCATGTGAGGGACTTGAACATATGCCTATTGGGATATCCTAGAATCCATCCCCTGTGGACACTGGGGACCCTCTGTAATTTATCTTTGAATTTCCATAGCAGTTTTCCTGTGCCTTTCTTATGTCACACTGTCTACACTGCAGTAGGGCAATTTCTGTGCAGGCCTTATCTTCTCTGCTAGATGTAGGTTCCTGTGGGGAAGTCTGCTTCTGAGTTTTCTTTGTGCTACCCACAGAGGCTGGCCCATTGCTTTGGGCATTGTAGGCACTCCGTAAATATTTGTTGAATGAATGCATGAAAGAATGAATGAATGGGATTTATCCTGGGAACACACATTTTGCATAGTAAGGTACATGGTTAAACAAACAAACAAAAAAAATTGTCCTAAGACAATTTGTCTTTTTATGCAGCTGCCCTTCCAGTCTCCTAGATAAGTCCCTCCTTTCTAAGGCAAAAGCTTAAAGCGTAATAAAAATTTATCTAATTCACGATCAAGTGAAAATACTTTGGGCCCAGAGCCAAAGAATATTATTGGAGTGAACTTTTTTCAACACCCTAAATTTAACCAGCTGGAATTCTTTTTTTAAGTACCATCCTATTCAACCTTTTGAAATGAAGGATTTGCCTTTTAGTGGGAAATCTGCATTTCAACACAAAGATGGAACACAATGTCTTCGGTTTAGTTATTCTTCAGAAAAGCAAGCTCTTTTTTTTTTTTTCTTTTTTTGAATTATATGCTTTGCTTATGTTAAAGACACAGATTGCAGAAAATTTTGTTTAGGCCTGACAGATTGGTGCCTTGTATCTCTCTCTCCCTCTTTTTTCATTATTATAGATAAAGGGGGCATGAAAGATGCCATCTTTCTCTTCCCCCCAATTGAGAGAGGACTCAGGATGAGCACTCTTAAAGGTGAAATTAGTAATCTGTTTTTTGAATAATCAAGACTCTGAGAGGATATAATCAGAGAAAAAAAAAAAGAACTTAAATGAATGATGGATGTAATTGAAGTTGCTGGTAAACTATCAAGTAATATAAAGACCATGAACAAGTTTTAGCAAAGAAATTCTGTGGTATGGCATCTAAAATCCTTGCTTGCTTTCTCCTTTGTAGAATATACTTTTTAAAAAGCATCTTGATGTGGGGAAACAGTAGCCAGTAAAAAGAGAGAGAGAGAGAGAGAGAGAGAGAGAGAGAGAGAGAGAGAGAGAGAGAGAGAAGCTATAAAGGAAAAAAATGATCATGTAAATGCTCATTTCTAGAACAAAAGGGACTGTGATTTTGACACTATCAGAAGGTTAATTAGGAATTCTGTTAGCAGTGATAAAGCTGGCACATTTTCTGTCCAGATTGACACAACTCCAGACACAGGCATGGCCAGTGTTTACTCTAGAATACTCTTGGTCAGAGGACCTCAGAGAAGAGCTGGTAGTCAAGGTAGTCTGCAGGGTCAAGAGGTAGAAGCAGCTAACCAGAAAGGACATTTCGGGGGATTTACTCTCCTGTTAGATAAAGCAACTTCTAGCCCAGACAAGCTACACTTGTCTGTTGTTTTTGTGGCTGGAATCCAGCAATTGGTTTGAGAACTGGAACTGATTTTTTTCAGAGAACTTTACAAGCATGTAGAGTGCACTTAAAGTGTGGCCTAGAAGGTGGCTATTGGGAAGATGGGGAGACTTGAGAATCCTGGAGCTGAAAGGGACGTACAAATTCTTTATGTTGGCTTGTCCCCAATATAGAGATCCTTTCTGGTCTTGATGGGTTGTCTTTCATTCTCCTCTCAAGGACCTAAGGTGAAAGAGAGTTTGCAAGATATATTTTTTTTTCCACTTGAGGACACATATATCTAAAAATGCATGTTTAAGAAAATAAATATATATACACACACATTTCAATGAAGAGCATATATCTGTGTATTCTTGTGGAGAGGTTTGGGATTGAATGATATTCTTCTCCCTTGTTGTAGTGCTGGGGATTAAACCAGGGCCTCACACATGCTAGGGAAGCATTCTACCTCTGAACCACATCCCTAGTCCCTAGATCTGGCCTTTCATACCTGATAGAAGTTGGGCTCCTGAAGCAGTTGTTAAGTGTGCTGGAAATGATGCTTTGATCTTAGCTGCTTTGCATACTTGGAGATCAGAATACTACTTGTCGATTATTAGTCATTAAAGTGGTTATATTACACACCCAATGATTAGTTGCAGAAACAAACAACAAATTATAGTTGAGGAATCTCTAAGATATTCTGGTGGAACCCCAAAACTTGATTTAATGACCTTAAATTCCAGGGATATCCCACTATGTCAAAAGTTGGTACCCAAATCAGGTTAGAAATGTAAAGTGACCAATGTGTAACGTGAAATCAAACCCATACCTGATTTGTTGCAGATTTTTAATGAAATACAAATAAGCTTCATTACATTTTATTCAGCCAGGAGGGAACTTTGCAATTTAATAATGCAAAAGGCATTTCTGAGACCCAAGTGGAATGGGTCTAGAGAGACCTTTATGAAACAGAACAGGCTGACACACCTTCTATCAGAGGAACACAAAGCTCAGGAGGAGACTGATTCCAAAGAAGGTAGCTTGTCTAGAGTCTGGAAAGATGACAGGACTCCTGTTCTTGTTCTGTCCATGCAGCATGCGCAAATATTTCAGCTTTGATTTTTTTTAAACAATGCTGGGGATCAAACCCAGGACTCACACATGCTAGGCAAGTGTTCTCCCACTGAGCCGTAGCCCCAGCCCAAACATTTCAGTGTTTATGCAGTAGTGAGGATGCCATCTACCTGACATTGGGTATTTTCTTATGCTAAGAGGACGCACTACTTAACAAAGATACTGGATCTATTCCTGGTTCTCGACAATGACCCAGGGATAGAGAGTGGAACCTCTTAATTCCACATGGAGAGACCCTTAGGGATACCCCTGATTTTTATTCTTCCTGTCCTAAAGGAGGTGGGTCCTGGTGGAAGGGAGGACCACCTCATGGCCCATGAATCTCTGCCCAGGGAACATCAAAGCTCCCAGATCCTTACCTTTCCTTAATCTAAGATGGGACTTATTAACCTTGATGGCTCTCATCAGAGTCACCTGGAGGGCTTGTTTAACACAGATTGCTGCTTCCTCACCCTCCTGCAGTTTGTGATCCAGTAAGTCACAGGTGAGGCCTAAGAATTTGTGTTTCCAACATGCTTCTGGGTGGTGCTGATGCTGGGTCTACTCTGTGCATTGAGAGTTGCTTCCCTGAGTGAGCCAACAAAGAAATAGAGGGCAAAGCTAGACCACGCCCCTTCTCAGCTGGCAGTGGAGCCCAGCTCTGCCTGGGGAGAATGGAAGGGAGGGTGGGAAGAGAAGCAGCCTTCCATCAGCACAGCTCTTTCTCCCTCTCAACGAGGGAAGGCAGAGCTGCTTGTTGGGTTTGAGGCTCAGAAGCATTAATTGTGATACTTTACTTTGCCTAAGCTGTGATGAAATAATTGAAGGCATCTTAGGCAAGAAGTTAAACCCTAGGGAAGCTATTAACAATTGAGCATTTCCAGTTCTTGTGGGAATGTCAGTTCTCCTTACCAAAGAGAATATTATGGACGTGTTTAGTGGAAGAAGCAGCAAAATCAGGGGTTCCCAGTTGGCTCTGCTTTGACCCTCTTCCTGGAGGAAGAGAAATGCAAGGCCAAGTCTCTGGCACAAAGACAGCATGCCGCTTTCTAAAGTGAATAGTGTGTTAGGCTGGTAGCAATGCTTTGTATCTCTTCAGCTGGCTAGTTCTTAGGGGAAGAGAGGTAGAGGGTGAAAGGTAGAGGCTCAGAGCAGAGAGTGTTTGCCAGTTGTAAAATCAAGTCAGCTCATTGGGACCTTTTGAAAGCCCCTCTCCTCATACCTGTGGGCTGTTAAGTGCTGCCCCCATGAGTTTGTTAAGTGCTGCCCAGTGCGTCAGTGGAAGGAGAGCCTTCTTTGTGGGTGTTTCTAGGCATTGAAGACCATGCAATGGGCAATTAAGTTACTTAATTTCTCAAGGCCTCAGTTCCCCCATCTCTAAAATGGAAACACAGACTTTGCAATTGCTAAGATTTTTTTTTTTTACTATTCAAAAACTAAAATCCCTATGGGCCAGGGTTGTGCTTCAGTGGTAGAGTGCTAGTATGCATGAGGCACTGGGTTCGATCCCTGGCACCACATAAAAATAAATAGACAAATAAAATAAAGGCATTTTTTTAAAAAAAATCTAAAACCCCAAACAAACCATGATGCCAGATAATCTAGTTCATGAGATGTCCCTTCACCACTTGATCTGGGCTGCTGCTTTGGGCTCAGCTTATTTAGTGGGAATGGGTTAAGAGACAAGCCAACCAGAGACGTGCTAGTGGCTAGCCGGGAATGGGCTAACAATTCTCCCATTTTTTTTGCTGGAATAAGTGGCAGGGAATTTGAAATTAGACTCTCTCTCCCCATTCGAGGGTCCAAAGATCTTGTGGCTTTTGTCCTGGGGTTAGAGATATCTAGGTAGTGTGGGTTTCCTAGGAAAAGGATTCTGGTCTCTACAACAAACTTGCTATTAGGCAAGAACAGGTGCAAAAAAAGAAAAAAAAATGGAATCTCAAGTTTTTCTTGCAAATTGATAGGACTAAATTTTATCATGAACTCTTGATTCATTTAACATAAGGAAGCAAGTGTAGGCGTACGTTTTTCCTAAGTCCAGACTTCCCACTTTTGTTGGTTCATTTTGTGGTTTATATTTTGTGTTGAGTTAGAGAGGAGGATAAGTCTCCATAGATGGTCTCAGGCTAGATGGCGTCTCCTAGATGGCCTCCCTTTGGAACCCTGCTGACAATGGATTTATGCCATCTGTGTAAGAGCTTTCTCAAGCCACACATTAAGTTCCCCATGAAAGGGAACCTTGTCCCAATTGCCCTGGCTGCATTTGTCCATGTGGTCAACACAAAGAGAATGGAACATATTTCACTCTTGGGATCTGCTATCCCAGAGTATACCCCCAAACACTTTTAAGTGTTCTTATTATTAAGCTAATACAAAACATACTCTGTTTGTTCACATTCAAAGTTTGTTTTTCTTCTCTCCTGCCTTCCCTAGTCAACACAAACTCCAAACCTCTAGAGGAGCGTCTCTTACTCCATCTATCTTCCACTCTGTCTCAAGGTGGATATCTACATCATTAGTTAGCTGAAGGTAGATTTGGAAAGCCTGGACACTTACCACAGAAACCAGATAATTCCCAGGTTGCACAAACCAAATTTCCTTTCTTACAAACATCAGTGTTAGGAATGCTTGGTTGACTGCTAGATTTATGTTTATTAGTGTGAAAAATTACCTTTTTTTTCCACCAGGTATGCAGTTGAATGGGGAAAGTGGGCCCTAGTTTCTGGATGTTGCTATTATTGGATGCTGGTTCTTTCCTTGTCATTTAATGATAAGATCCAGCACCTTGAAGGTGGGGATCCAGCCAAAGTTATTTTAGTCCCAGAAGTCTAATCTTCATTCTCCACTGCTTTGCATGAGAAGTCATGCCAACAGGGTACCCCATTGATAGAATTTTAGAGTGTGGCCCAACCAAGTCCAGAAATGCCTGAGGCTTCCCCCATCACTGAAGGTCCTGTTGTAAATATAGCATGGGGAGGGGGATGTGGGATGGGGAAGGTGGAGTGAAAGTATCCCATAAAAATGGTTCATGAACCCACTCATTTCCTATTAGCATCTTGGTTTTTGCTTGGGCTTGTCTATAAAGTCAAGTCAATGTATGCATGTAAACCAGCCTTGCAGATAAATTCCCTTTTTCCAGCCATAAATATGTAACAGTATGAATTTTCTCCTTGCTATTTATATAACAATAATAAACAAATAACAACAAATAATCAAGCAACTGAACCTAAGAACCACCCCCATACCTAAAACAAACCCTTTCCCTTTTGTCCAAAAAGTACAAAATTAAAAAACAAAACATAAACTGTGAGAAACAACTCACCACTTTTCTTTAGTTTCAGGCCTTGGGCCTATTAACTATCTGCAAGGCTGTTGTAATGATGTTAATCTATTTTAATGGAATTGAAATGTGATATCCTGTGGTTTACGATGCACATTGTTTATGGCTGCAGTGCTTGATTTTGGGTTTCTTTCACAGATAAACTTCTGCACTGGAGGGGCCTGTCCTCCCCTCGTTCTGCACATGGAGCTCTAATCCCCACGCCTGGGATGAGTGCAGAATATGCCCCGCAGGGTATTTGTAAGTTGAGCATTATTTCTTATATAAATGTCTATGTGTATAGAGATGAGAGTTTCTAGAAATTACACCTTTACTTTTTAAGTACCAGAGTTACATCTAAAACAGATTGGCACCCACATACATATTATTCCATTACTCACTTGGCACCCATACCCGCACTCCTCTCATCTCTGAGAGTCTTTTCCCTAGGGTTTTTCCTGTCTTCATGGCTGGTGGCTAGATACCTCATGAGTTCAGGGCCCATTTTATTGCTGAACATTCATTCCCATGGCCTCATGGAGGACTTTGAATTTATTCCATGGCAGAGGCCAGAATCACAAGGCATCAGTTTAGAGTTACTTCTGAGTTATTCTAACTCATGTTATTTATGCATTTACTTGTGTATTTGAACATGGCATATATATATATATATATATATATATATATATATATATATATATATATATATAAATTTCTGCTTATTTTTCTTCTAGTTTTAGAAGAAAATGCAAGCACTGTAGTTAAAATGTAGATTCCACTACCACCATCCCACTACCACATTGCCCAATTTACTTGTTTAAGTTAACTTTTAGAGTGGGGAACCTTTGAAATTCAGTGTTCATTTATGAAAATGTTTTTTGAATGTTATTTTATAAGGTAATACAGTTTGCTTATTTTATGTAGAAACATGGTGTGAATTATGCATGGCTAGAATGTTGGGGGGAGGGGCTTGTTTCACCCCCCACCCCTCAAAAAAGCAGATTGAAGGAAATAAAGAAGCGTGACATCTAATTTTTATTTTGCAAGTACATGAAAAAAAAATTAATAACCTGCTACGGGAAGGAAAAAAGAAAGGATCATAGAAAGGGAGTAACAGAGAGTAAGATATATTCGTAAAGGCTAGAAAGGAAACTGTTTTTCCTACAGGAGGGAAATTAGACTTACCCATCTTGTGAATGGTGTCTGCAGGGCAGGGCATGCACCCTGAGACCAAATTCAAAGCCAGTTGTTTATTTTTGTTAACTCTAGGTAATCCCAGGCAACAAAGAGTTATTATAGGAATTTCAGAAGCCCTTGGGTCCTGAGGGTTGGGTGGTGCCTGGGTTAAGAGCACCTCATCTGCCCTCCCCACAAGCTGGGCCTTAGCCTGGGTTAGGTCACACACTGCAGAGAGTTTAAGGGGTTGGACTCCTGGTTTCGAGTCCCTACATGTTGGCTGGGTGGGAAGAACTCTACTCCTTTTACTGGGGGTGCCTGGGGCCTGCACTTGGCTGTGGGAACAGAGCCATCCTCGGAGGGAAGGGAAACGAGGGAGTGGGGAGATGGAGAGGAGGGTGGAATTAAGAGGCCAAGGGCTGCTAGCTGGGGAAACAGTTTATTATTCTGTCTTCAGCTTGGTCTTCTGAGGGTTGGGAGTGTGATCTGATGAGTGGGAAAGTGGGAGCCTGATATAGAACCCCTGTCCTTTCCCTGCTACCCACAAAGGGAGGGTCCTTAGTTTGACAATGCCCAGGCTGGCAGGACCAGTTTAGGAGTGAGCAGACAAGGTATGTGGAAATGGGTTGTGGGGTTCCAGAGGGTTCTAGGGCAAAGGTGATACCCACCCCATTCTGCTGCTTTGAGCAGCTGCCCTTGGGTTTTAGAGCCCACAGCTTTGTGGCCCCCACGGTTGTGAAAGTGGAAGAGTGACTTACCGTTGTCCCCTCCTGACCCTCTAACCAGAGCCTGGGGTAGGCCTGCCCTGGGACCTTCTTCTGCAAGTGTACAGGGCATGTAATGCAGTTAGTCATTACCCTCAGTGATTAATCACACCCGGTAGGAATGAAAACTCACTTGCATGTTGGACCTGATAGTTTACAGAGGGTTTTTAGATGGTTCTGTCATTTGAACCTCACAACAATTCTTTAAAGGCGCTGTTTCTATGCTCATTTTACAGATAGGAGTCCTAAGGCTCAGAGAAATTGAATGACGGTCCCCGAGTCGCAAGCTAGTAAATAACAGAACCAGAGGTCCCACT
This sequence comes from Callospermophilus lateralis, assembly GCF_048772815.1. Lineage (NCBI taxonomy): Eukaryota > Metazoa > Chordata > Mammalia > Rodentia > Sciuridae > Callospermophilus > Callospermophilus lateralis. The sequence continues at coordinate 48,650,205 of NC_135318.1, read as the reverse complement.
TCGGACCTCCTCGTTCTTCCAAATTTTGAGGCTTAAGTCACATGACTTTTTTTGTATTGGTGACCCACTAGAAATGGGGGTCATTCCTTCCCGTAAAATAAAATAAAACCAGGAGGTGCGCTAACAGCTGCCTTTAACCCTTTCAATGCCTTGAGTTCTTATGCTTGGGGGCCAGGTCTCACTTTATTGCTTCAAATCAAAACAATCCCAGTGAATGCCCAATGAGGCTCTCAAATCGAGAAGTTGATTTTCATCAGAGTAAATGAAGAATATTATTATATTTTACACGTCAATAAATCAATGTAGCCCTAATTTTGCCACGCAGGAAATCAATTCTGGTCTTTCTAAACCATCAAAGATGTTATGAACAAAGTAATTTCACAAATTATGGCAAGTAACACATTTATTGATGACTGCAGTTTAGGAATTTAGAATCTGTGAGCACTGTAATATAATATGGTGCACCGGCATGAGCTGAGTGAAATACAGATTATATGGTGAAATTGTAATGCATCATTTGCTATTAGTGGACTGGTAATAATTACCAGTTTCAAAGCAGCTCTTTCCATGTAATCTTTAGTCTCAATCGTAACAGCCCTTCTCATTGACATTATGATTACACTAGCTGCCCTCATGATCTAGAATATCTAGTTGATGGGAATACTAAAATGCGATAGTGAAAACTCTATGTTGTATCCTCATTATGAGATAAAATGCCATTTTCTCTGACCTGATGTATGAGAGGGGGAGGGATAGCATCATAGTGTTAACATACTGTAACATAATCACATAACTGGCTCTGAAAAAAATTTTAAGACGCACAGGACAGCAAAATAAAATGGACTTTTCTTGTTGAAGCCTCTTGGAAAGGATACAAATGAGCTTCTTGACGTAGTGCCGGATGCCACAGCTCTCGGCATTTATCAGTGGCAGCATCATGGCACATACGAAACCAGCATCACTAATTATGGGTCCAGTCCTGGGTTTCAGGAGAAGATTATAAGGGTAAAATATGATTTTAAGGCATTTTGAAGTGGTGAAAGTAGGAAGGGCTGGCTTTAGCTGACAAATTTCCTTTTTACATCCCCAATTCTGATTGTCAGGCTAAATGTATGATAATAACCCAAAGTCCTAGGGGGGCAAAGGAGAAGGCCACAGAGGGTCACAGTACTTGGAACCAGATAGTTTTGTCCCTGTCTATTTGGGACCCAAGTCATTGTTCAACAACAACAAAAAATTTATGAAAATACTCTCAATGAAGCTTTTTATTTCCCTTTGAAGAAAAGAGGCAAACAAAAATAGGCAGATAATGTGATACTAATGTCAGCATTTTCTTTCAAAATCTTTCTGCCTCCCCCCCCCCTTCCACATTAGACAAATGTTTGAAACCTAATTTTGGTATCTTACCATCTAATCTTGTTAAAGAGATTTACCCAGGAGTGGGATATATTGAGTGAGATTATAAATGCATTGTAAAGTAAATTACAAGGTCAGGGCAGGAGTCCATTATTTAGACAAGTGCTTGAGCGAGGCTGGCTTGTTTTGGAATATGAGTGTTTGGGGCTCCTAAGAAGACCCTGCCAGCTTTTCTTTCTGACTTGCTAAATGGAGGAATCATATAATTGATGAATTCCTCATTCCCACTCTTCAGCTCCCTGGTGAATTCTGTCCTTTTAAAAAAGTTACTGACAAATGCTAGCTGTGGGCTGAAGGAACTCTGCTAGCCCCTCTTTTAAAAGAGGGAGAAAGTTTATTTCTCAGTTATATTTTAAGCTCTGTCTTTTTTCAGAATCCCTGGGACATTATCCATTATTCTCATCCTTATCCTTAGGCCACCATCACTTGTGCCCTTTTTAAGGCTACAGTTGACTGGTAAACTGTTGGTTAGTTACTCCATATATGTATGCGTGTATATATATATACGTGTGTGTGTGTATATATATATATGTACATATATATATATATATATATATATATATATATATATAAAACATATACATGTACATTTTAATTTAGCTATCTCCCAAAATGAATGATTTCGTGAAGTCAAGCTGGCCCCCTCTTTGCCAAAGTGGCATTTACCACTCTCGGGTTCTTTTCAGCAAGAGAGAAATAATGTGACTTAAGCAGGGCCCCTCTCCAGACGGCTTGGCTACTGGCCAAAGAGTTGACTAGCTGAACTGTATCTTTCTGTTTCTTTCTCAACTGGAGCCGAGTCTCAGCCGAGGGCGCAGGATGTTGTATAATTTGGTTCACGTTGTTAGCCTCTCAAAATAATGAGGAGGAGGCTAGTGTAGCATTGCTCAGCCTGCTGCCTGTCATGGTGTTGGCGGCCTTAACTGTTCCTTCAACCAGGATGCTGTGTCTGCTGAAGTTGGCACCAGCCACTCCTCCTAACTCTTCTTCAGACTTGCATTTGCTGCACTGGGGGACAACTCCTAAGCATCTCGTGCAGCCTTTCAGTTAAATCTTTTTAACTTTTTTTTTTTTTTAAATCTTTTTAAATTTTTCTTTTGAGATTTTCATGACATTCCTTGAGATTAAAAAATGGTTGTCCCCTGTGGGGGATTATGAATAGAACCCAGATTAGAGCTCATTCCAGCACATAGGCTGGGATGGGAGATTGTTGCTAGTCTTTGTTCTGTGGAAGAATTTTTTGAGTCCCTTCTCATTTTTACAATGTCAACAATTAGTATATTTCAAGTTAAGCCTCAGTAGGGCTACAGAGAACTATGGTTAGTTTACCTTCTTCTTTTTGGCATCTAGATGGAATGATTGCCTATTTAGAAAATTCACCTGCCACTCAGAGGAGAATAGACTAGGCTCATAGGATTTGGGAAGCAAAACAATTTTCCTCAGGTCACCTTGTCCAAGTCCCTCTTAACAGATGAGGAAACAGAGGCACAAAGAGATGAAATGGTTTGCCCCCAACCACAGCTTAGGAGGTTGGAAGGTTCATAAGACATTTGCCAAGATCCCTAGAATACAGGGACCCTCATTCTCAAGCTTGAATTGGTTGGAATTTTTCTGCTTTGGGGTGTGGATATAGAATTCTTAGAACAGAGTTTAATGACAGGAAGACTGACTCATATATATTTATTGGGCATCAACCACCAGATGGGCCAGGCACCGTGTAGGCACAGGGGTAGGTCTGTGAGGGCTTAGGCATTGGGGTAGAGGGGCCAGCAGGGAAAACTGAGGGTGGAACATGAGTAAGCAATTGCTGATGCCGCCTCGGTGATTAAACATTGATGTTGCTGTTGTATTATTTTGCAGGTAAAGATGAGCCCAGCAGCTACACATGTACAACTTGCAAACAGCCATTCACCAGTGCATGGTTTCTCTTGCAACACGCACAGAACACTCATGGATTAAGAATCTACTTAGAAAGCGAACACGGAAGTCCCCTGACCCCGCGGGTTGGTATCCCTTCAGGACTAGGTGCAGAATGTCCTTCCCAGCCACCTCTCCATGGGATTCATATTGCAGACAATAACCCCTTTAACCTGCTAAGAATACCAGGATCAGTATCCAGAGAGGCTTCCGGCCTGGCCGAAGGGCGCTTTCCACCCACTCCCCCCCTGTTTAGTCCACCACCGAGACATCACTTGGACCCCCACCGCATAGAGCGCCTGGGGGCGGAAGAGATGGCCCTGGCCACCCATCACCCGAGTGCCTTTGACAGGGTGCTGCGGTTGAATCCAATGGCTATGGAGCCTCCCGCCATGGATTTCTCTAGGAGACTTAGAGAGCTGGCAGGGAACACGTCTAGCCCACCGCTGTCCCCAGGCCGGCCCAGCCCTATGCAAAGGTTACTGCAACCATTCCAGCCAGGTAGCAAGCCGCCCTTCCTGGCGACGCCCCCCCTCCCTCCTCTGCAATCCGCCCCTCCTCCCTCCCAGCCCCCGGTCAAGTCCAAGTCATGCGAGTTCTGCGGCAAGACGTTCAAATTTCAGAGCAACCTGGTGGTGCACCGGCGCAGCCACACGGGCGAGAAGCCCTACAAATGCAACCTGTGCGACCATGCCTGCACACAGGCCAGCAAGCTGAAGCGCCACATGAAGACGCACATGCACAAGTCATCCCCAATGACGGTCAAGTCTGACGACGGCCTCTCTACCGCCAGCTCCCCGGAACCCGGCACCAGCGACCTGGTGGGCAGCGCCAGCAGCGCGCTCAAGTCCGTGGTGGCCAAGTTCAAGAGCGAGAATGACCCCAACCTGATCCCAGAGAATGGGGACGAGGAGGAAGAGGAGGACGACGAGGAAGAAGAAGAAGAGGAGGAAGAGGAGGAGGAGGAGCTGACGGAGAGCGAGAGGGTGGACTACGGCTTCGGGCTGAGCCTGGAGGCGGCGCGCCACCACGAGAACAGCTCGCGGGGCGCGGTGGTGGGCGTGGGCGACGAGGGCCGCGCCCTGCCAGATGTCATGCAGGGCATGGTGCTCAGCTCCATGCAGCACTTCAGCGAGGCCTTCCACCAGGTCCTGGGCGAGAAGCATAAGCGCGGCCACCTGGCCGAGGCTGAGGGCCACAGGGACACTTGCGACGAAGACTCGGTGGCCGGCGAGTCGGACCGCATAGACGATGGCACTGTTAACGGCCGTGGCTGCTCCCCGGGCGAGTCGGCCTCGGGGGGCCTGTCCAAAAAGCTGCTGCTGGGCAGCCCCAGCTCGCTGAGCCCCTTCTCCAAGCGCATCAAGCTCGAGAAGGAGTTCGACCTGCCCCCCGCCGCGATGCCCAACACGGAGAACGTGTACTCGCAGTGGCTCGCCGGCTACGCGGCCTCCAGGCAGCTCAAAGATCCCTTCCTTAGCTTCGGAGACTCCAGACAATCGCCTTTTGCCTCCTCATCGGAGCACTCCTCGGAGAACGGGAGCTTGCGCTTCTCCACGCCCCCCGGGGAGCTGGACGGAGGGATCTCGGGGCGCAGCGGCACGGGAAGTGGAGGGAGCACGCCCCATATTAGTGGTCCGGGCCCGGGCAGGCCCAGCTCAAAAGAGGGCAGACGCAGCGACACTTGTGAGTACTGTGGGAAAGTCTTCAAGAACTGTAGCAATCTCACTGTCCACAGGAGAAGCCACACGGGCGAAAGGCCTTATAAATGCGAGCTGTGCAACTATGCCTGTGCCCAGAGTAGCAAGCTCACCAGGCACATGAAAACGCATGGCCAGGTGGGGAAGGACGTTTACAAATGTGAAATTTGTAAGATGCCTTTTAGCGTGTACAGTACCCTGGAGAAACACATGAAAAAATGGCACAGTGATCGAGTGTTGAATAATGATATAAAAACTGAATAGAGGTATATTAATACTCCTCCCTCACTCCCACCCGACACCTCCTTTTTTCACCATCCCCCCCTACCCCATAGCCCTCCAGCCCCACTCCCTGTAGGATTTTTTTCTAGTCCCATGTGATTTAAACAAACAAACAAATAATAAACAAAAGTAACGGAAGCTAAGAATATGAGAGTGCTTGTCACCAGCACACCTGTTTTTTTTTTTCTTTTCCTTTTTCTTTTTTCTTTTTCTTTTTTTTTCTTTATGTTCTCACCGTTTGAATGCATGATCTGTATGGGGCAATACTATTGCATTTTACGCAAACTTTGAGCCTTTCTCTTGTGCAATAATTTACATGTTGTGTATGTTTTTTTTTTTTTTTAAACTTAGACAGCATGTATGGTATGTTATGGCTATTTTAAATTGTCCCTAATTCGTTGCTGAGCAAACATGTTGCTGTTTCCAGTTCCGTTCTGAGAAAAAGAGAGAGAGAGAGAGAGAGAAAAAAAAAAAAAAAAGACCATGCTGCATACATTCTGTAATACATATCATGTACAGTTTTATTTTATAAAGTGAGAAGGAAAAAAAAGTCTTTTGGATTAACCCTCTATAGACAGAATAGATGGCACTGAAAAAAAATAAAACCTATCAGCTAAATGTCTGTCTCTAAAGGGTTAAATGTATCAATTGGAGAGGAAAGAGAAAGAAAGGCCTTGAATTGACAAATTAACAGAAAACAGAACAAGTTTATTCTATCATTTGGTTTTAAAATATGAGTGCCTTGGATCTATTAAAACCACATTGATGGTTCTTTTTACTTGTTATAAACTTGTAGCTTAATTCATCGTTGGGTGAGGTAATGAACCCTAGGACCTAGCATATAATTCTATATTGTATTTCTCACAACAATGGCTACCTAAAAATATAACCCATTATGTCCTAGTTAATCATCATTTTCCCTTTAGTTTAACTTTTGTGAACAAAAACTGATTATACCAGTATAAAAGCTACTTTGCTCCTGGTGAGAGCTTAAAAGAAATGGGCTGCTTTGCCCAAAGTTTTATTTTTTTTAAACAATGATTAAATTGAATGTGTAACGTGCAAAAGCCCCGGAACGTGATTAAATACATTAGTAAGGAGTTCATTTTGTGAAGATGCTTGTTTGAAATAATATCTTTAAAAAATTCTGGCTCCAAAAGAAATAGATCCAGATCCACTTGGTTGTCAAATGGACAATCACATGATAAACTTAAAACCTAGTATACTATGTTAAAAAAAGAAGAGGCTGACAATGAGGTTTGACAGAGGGGAACAGAGGGAAAAAAAAAAAGAAGTGATTTATTAGCACAACATGGTACTATTTGCCATTTTAAACTAGAACAGGTATATAAGCTAATATTGATACAATGATGATTAACTATGAATTCTTAAAGACTTGCGTTAAAATGTGACATTCTTAAAAAAAAGAAGAGAAAGAATTTTAAGAGTAGCAGTATATATGTCTGTGCTCCCTAAAAGTTGTACTTCATTTCTTTTCCATACACTGTGTGCTATTTGTGTTAACATGGAAGAGGATTCATTGTTTTTATTTTTTTATTTTTTTAAGTTTTTCTTTTTTATTAAGCTAGCATCTGCCCCAGTTGGTGTTCAAATAGCACTTGACTCTGCCTGTGATACCTGTATCTTTTCTCTAATCAGAGATACAGAGGTTGAGTATAAAATAAACCTGCTCAGATAGGACAATTAAGTGCACTGTACAATTTTCCCAGTTTACAGGTCTATACTTAAGGGAAAAGTTGCAAGAATGCTGAAAAAAAAAATTGAACACAATCTCATTGATGAGCATTTAAAAAAAAAAAAAAAGAAAAAAAAACTAAAAAACTTTGCCAGCCATTTACTTGACTAATGAGCTTACTTACTTGGACGCAACATTGCGAGCGCTGTGAATGGAAACAGAATACACTTAACATAGAAATGAATGATTGCTTTCGCTTCTACAGTGCAAGGATTTTTTTGTACAAAACTTTTTTAAATATAAATGTTAAGAAAAAATTTTTTAAAAAAACACTTCATTATGTTTAGGGGGGAACTGCATTTTAGGGTTCCATTGTCTTGGTGGTGTTACAAGACTTGTTATCCATTTAAAAATGGTAGTGGAAATTCTATGCCTTGGATTACACACCGCTCTTCAGGTTGTAAAAAAAAAAAAAACATACATTGGGGAAAGGTTTAAGATTATATAGTACTTAAATATAGGAAAATGCACACTCATGTTGATTCCTATGCTAAAACACATTTATGGTCTTTTTTCTGTATTTCTAGAATGGTATTTGAATTAAATGTTCATCTAGTGTTAGGCACTATAGTATTTATATTGAAGCTTGTATTTTTAACTGTTGCTTGTTCTCTTAAAAGGTATCAATGTACCTTTTTTGGTAGTGGAAAAAAAAAAAAGACAGGCTGCCACAGTATATTTTTTTAATTTGGCAGGATAATATAGTACAAATTATTTGTATGCTTCAAAAAAAAAAAAAAAAAAGAGAAACAAAAAAGTGTGACATTGTACAGATGAGAAGCCATATAATGGCGGTTTGGGGGAGCCTGCTAGAATGTCACACAGATGGCTGTCATAGGGGTTGTACATATCCTTTTTGTTCCTTTTTCCTGCTGCCATACTGTATGCAGTACTGCAAGCTAATAACGTTGGTTTGTTATGTAGTGTGCTTTTTGTCCCTTTCCTTCTATCACCCTACATTCCAGCATCTTACCTTCATATGCAGTAAAAGAAAGAAAGAAAAAAAAAGGAAAAAAAAAAAAAACAATGTTTTGCAGTTTTTTTCATTGCCAAAAACTAAATGGTGCTTTATATTTAGATTGGAAAGAATTTCATATGCAAAGCATATTAAAGAGAAAGCCCGCTTTAGTCAATACTTTTTTGTAAATGGCAATGCAGAATATTTTGTTATTGGCCTTTTCTATTCCTGTAATGAAAGCTGTTTGTCGTAACTTGAAATTTTATCTTTTACTATGGGAGTCACTATTTATTATTGCTTATGTGCCCTGTTCAAAACAGAGGCACTTAATTTGATCTTTTATTTTTCTTTGTTTTTATTATTTTTTTTTTATTTGGATGACCAAAGGTCATTACAACCTGGCTTTTTATTGTATTTGTTTCTGGTCTTTGTTAAGTTCTATTGGAAAAACCACTGTCTGTGTTTTTTTGGCAGTTGTCTGCATTAACCTGTTCATACACCCATTTTGTCCCTTTATTGAAAAAAATAAAAAAAAAATTAAAGTACACAATGTAAGCTTCTTGTGTCCTCATTTGACACACTCTGTAAATTACCTTCAAGAAAATAACAGGTTTTAAGAGAAGGCCAGTCAGTCTTTTTCAAGATTATTTCTCTGGGCATTTTGATGCGTGTCTTATATCCTAAAGGAACTTACTTACTATATTAAAATAGACATCTCAAACCATGGATATAGTTATTAGGCTTTACAATTTTAGAATAATTTTCAAGAAACTGAAGGTGTTTTCAGTCTGATGTTAAAAACTTTTGCTCCATCTCTTAGCAGAAATCCATTCAGCTTATTAAGTGAAAAACTTGCTGGTAATAGCATCTTCAACTTTTATTTCCTTTGGATTTTTTGCTGTTCTTGTTGTCTAAAAGTTCTTTTCTATTCTCCCATCATTGTCCTATCTTAGAATGTGATTAAAAAAGGTTTTTTAAAAAGAAATCAGCTCTTTAGTTTCTACCTAATAGTCATTCCTCATAACAAGAACGACCCCAGCCCTCAGACCTAAAAATCCAGAGACAAAGGCATCAACTAAACAAACAAACAAACAAACCAAAAAAGGAGGGAGGAGAAAAATGAGCAGAAAGTAGCTACCAGGGGTACCAGACAGAGCCAACATTCTGGAATCAAACCCTGCTTTCTGGAGATGAGGGTGACTTGCTTTGTGGTTCTGAGACCCCACAGACCTTACATGCGATAGATCGTTTCCATGTTTTTCTAGGGTCTACCTGGCTGGCAGCAAGTGAGAGTGGGAATACCCTTCAGTTATCTTTCGACCAACCAACAGATTTATGCAATGCCTTTGAAAAGCAAGTTAGGCCTATTTTTTAAAATCTCTTCTTACCAATCTGTGTTGTCGGTTTTACAAATACTGCATGTCGCAGCATCAATTTGCTTTATTACAACACATGCCTCTGTGATACTGTGTCCCTGTTCCCAGTGTAGATGAATGGATCCGACATTGTTCTTATTTTTGTAAAAACCAAAACAAAAGCTGTTCTGTCGTCTTCTTGTGGTAGCATTTTTTTTTTTTTTCTGTTGCTCAGTTCTTTGCCCTAGTACCAGTTGAGGTGGTCTTTTCATGTAATGCCTTTCATCTAAGGCAAGAAGAGTTTTATCTTTTTAAAGTATAGAGAAACTAGGTTTTTTTTTTTTTTTTTTTTTTTTTTTTTAAGCCAGTTTGGGTGTGAATCAGAGTCCACTAAGAGGATTTTGGAGAACATTGCACAGGAGCTAAGATGGGATGGGGGCAGAGTACCGTGGAGAACTTGGTGTTTGTCAGTGAACTGAGAAAAGATGTGTGTGTTTTAGATGAGGTTACTCCAAAATGGAATCCAAAATGCTGTTTGAGACAGATAGAAATATTCCCTAGTGCCATGCCGGTTTTAGACATGCTGACTTCTGCTCCACCATATTAAATGGCCATAAAACTTCCGTGTGTCCCTATTGCTCTTTTATTAGGAGCTCTGGAGTGCAGCTGTGTAGGTTTTATATACAATATTCATTTTAATTTCTCAGTATATGATGCTCTTAGTGTAATTAGGTTTTGCATCTGACAGACAGAATTAATGGTGGATACGGTATACTTGTATGTTCAGATTTCTTAAATCAAATGGGGAACGGGGAGGGGTGCAAACATCTGGTGATAAATCACAGATTATGCTTGATTTACATGGTCCCAAAGTTAAATAAATTTACTGGGAGACAGGTTCTTCAGGTTACTTCTCATGACTTACTGAAGCTTTTTGATAAAATATTATTTCTGAAGCTTACTGAACAATAGGAGCATGAAAACTTAAGTCAAAAAAATAAAACTTGTAAGTGACATTTTGCATCTGGAGTCCTAAAATTTAAAAATCATAGTATAAAATAATATTTTAAAAAGTCCCACAGTAAGATGAATTCCCAATATATTTTTTAAATGAAGAAATACTAAGAACAGTAATATCTCCCCTAAATTCTCAGTTAAGTTTTTGTAACTATTGATGTGCTTGCTGATGGAATGTTCCCTATGTACTCAAAATCCTGATGCTTAAGATGTTTCTTTTTATCTTCATTTTGAGAGCAACTTAACAAATAGGAATACAGCAAATACTGTTTCTCACAGATTTGAACCCTAAAGCTCTTCCAGGGCATATACTACCTCCTTTCTGAGCCTTTTGCTATCCTCTCATTATTCAGCACCTGCAGAAGGACTGAAACCAACATGTCTTAAAGGTTGCTAAGAGGTGGGGTGAACGTGGGTCTTCATGTGTACCAGCTGTGGCAGGAAGTGTGAAGTGGTTTGAGTTTTTCCCAGAGCATTCTGTGGATAGAACTGTTTATTTAAATACCATTTTTTTGTGTGTATGCAATAAGTCCATATTGTATATAACCATAGTACTTGAAGTGAGAATTCAAAAGGAAGTGGCAGAGAGAGGGGTTGATTTAGATATGATTTCAATTGGAGAAATAAGAAAAAGAGGTAGGTTATTCATAGTCGCTAAAAGTTTTCAGGAAGGTACTAAGATTATTTGGGGCCATTCCAAAAAGGGGTTGAGAAGCCTTACTAATGCTGTCCTGTTTCTAGCACTTTACTCAGAGAGTAAGGGAGGAAATACAGTGTTTTCTGCTTTTAAACCCCACACCCATCCGAACACACACACACACAAACATGATTGTTGGTGACTCTAGGAACTTTGCATTTGCATTCTCTACTGTGAATCTGTCACTCCTTTGTCTCTGGGCTTAGGGTGTTCAAGAATGCACCCATCTCATTTTTTTTTTTTTTTTTAAAGACAACTTCCCTTAAAGAGATAGTGGGAATTTTGCCGATATAAGGATGGGATGGGCCATGTTCTTTCAACCTTATTGGAAAATTGTTTTTAAAAAGACGGTTGACTTTTAAAAGGCATGAGCCACTTAGCAAATTTTCCTTGGTGTCTGCTGCAGTCCGTCAGTCTTTCCAATGGAAAATAAACGAATGCAATTTTAGAGAAATGGACACTACATAGACAGAGTTGGGGTTGAGTACGCTTGCTCCAGGGCTCCCAGAGCTCACATTGCAGACCCGAGTGGTTGGATCTGTGCTTGCTGGCGCCTTGGTGCCCCATTAGCCTGCTGTTCCATTTACTCCAGCTCATGGCCAGGGAATCGGCCTGCAGGGAGACAAGACTGTTTCTCTCTCTCTCTCTCTCTCTCTCTCTCTCTCTCTCTCTCTCTCTCTCTCTCTCTCTGTAGTTCCCAGTGTCATCAATGATCATGGAATATGATTAATTCCTCCCTTCCCAATGGGAAAAGAGAGCAATACAGTTCACATGGGTCACTGTACTTAAGTACCTAAACTTGGCTGAACACAACTCAACTGTCTACCCAAATACTGTTTTTCCTTTCTGTAACATGGCAAAAACTATGTAAAGGAAGCACATGTATCTTTCAGGTCTTTCATATAGGCAGCAGAAAAGGCCAATGAAGCAATTTCCCTAAAGTTTCTTCTAAAACCGGCGCCCCCAGATCCCTAGGGGGCTGTGCTTTTAAATAACCATGAATGTGGTACATGCCCATGCTATACTTTGTCTGTTAGGGCTTTAAATACTGGTGGCAGGTCAGACAAAGGGGTTTGACTGGGATATCAGCTCAGGGGGCCTCAACAACAGTGACTAGTGCTGGACTGGGAATGGAATTCCCCAGAGCCCACCTGGACACAGCAGGCCCCTCAGCTCAGGTCTCCACTGCTCAGGGGGGGAAGCCTGAGAGCAGCTGAGCCCCAGACCCCAGGCCTCCTGCGGCGCTGAGTCAGGGGAGAGGAGGCCCCAGGCCCCTGCTTCGGGTCGCCATGGCAACGAGGCCTGGAATGCCACAGAGGTAGCCCTCCTCCTCGCACATCTGGACTCCCAGTTCTGCTGCTTCAAGTCAATGTCCACAGCAAGGGAGGAACCCGGAGGAAATATCCACTCCCTTCTTCACCATTGCCTTCCCCCCTGAGAAACAAGGAAAACAATTAAAAAAAATTAACAATAAAAGAAAAAAAAAAAAGGAAAAGAAAAACTGCATGTTTGAAAGAAACTACAGGCAGTTTTGGGTGCAATTTGAGAGCAACTATTTTGGGTTCTGGTTTTCTCTTCAGAGATTTGTTCGCCTCTTGTAAATCGTTGGCTGCTTTGACGTTGAACTTGATGACATTTCATGTTTTCGTTGTGCTGCTTTTACATCAATTTTGATTTTTTTGTTTCTTTATAATTTTATTATTATTTTAAAGAAGATGTCCCCCTTGTCCCCCCCCCCTCCCCTGCTGTCCTCAACCAAAGGACTGTTTTCCTACTAAGTTTTCTCAGTCATAAGGGCAAGTGTTTCCTTCCAGGTGTGTCCCGAGTTTAGTAGGGCTATCATACCACTGGGTAGGGGGGGTCTGGGTCCTTTGGGGGAAGAGGTGGTGGGAGGCGTGGGAAAGCCACTCAGAGGTCAGATAACTGGGGAGGGGAGATGGCGTTGGAGACCATGCTTAAGACGCCGGTGGCTCGACCTGTGGTTGATTTAAGTCATAGTTTTGAACAGCTAGTGAGAGAACAGAAAATCGCTGGGCCAAGTCACACCTGTACTTTTTTTTCCCCCCTCCTCTGTCTCCAACCTCTTTCTAGGTTCTTCACACACCCCCATTCGGCGTAGTACCCAGAGAGCTCAAGATGTGTGGCAGTTTTCGGATGGAAGCTCGAGAGCCCTTAAGTTCTGAGAAAATTTGAAGTCCCCAGGGCCGGGGTGGACCCGTACCGCCCAGCCGACGTTCAGCGTGGTCTGTCATCCTGCTAGTTTGTGATGTTTTCTGACAGTAGCCTCCAAGAAGCCGTTGTGCGAAGACAGAATCCTGCGGAGTCCTTCCAGCCTGGGCCTGCAGTGCCATTTTATTTATATTTTTTAATAAAAAGTAAAAACAAAAAAACAGACCCCCATTGGAACAGTGAATCAGTCCCATACAGAGGGCCCTCGGACCATCGCTGTCCCAAGCGATGTCAAGCCCTTTTGAAACCAGCCAACCTAATTACCCGTATTGTGGAAATGAGCATGAGCCCCCCACCCCACCCCTTGTTTCTATACATTCTCTGTTGTCTTTTAAAAAGTGTGCTTAACATTGACACAATAAATGTTGGAGCTTTAGGTGGTGTTTGCTTGTTCTTTAATTTTTAATGCTCAGAAGACTGCAGCTGCTTATGACTTTGTATTTCTGTACCTGTTTCCTGCAGCTGCCCATCGGGTGGGTAGGAGGAACAGAGTTGAGGAATGGGCAGGAGATATAGGAGAGGAATGGCTTTCTGCTTATCAGATGGCATACATTTTCAAGGAGAATCAGAATGCAAAGCTTGGGAATAAATCGTAGCAATATCATAATTAATGTAGTAGTAGTGTTGCTGTTTATTAATGCTGAAGTGTGGTTTTCCTAACTGTCTGACTTATAATTTGCATACCATTAAATAATGCATAATATGGCACGCTGAATCCTGTTTTTCAAATATATGCTTTTGGTGGCTACCGTGCAGGATTTGAATTTGTCTTTTAATTTAGCTCAAGAAAGATAATGTCACTGGGTGAGTGATAAATCCTAAAGAGGTGATAAATGTCAGGAGTTGCTTATTAAATATTCTAATTTTAGGATTCTGAACCTTCACCAAATATATCTTAATGCAGACAAACAAACAAACATAAAACTTCTTTAGTACTTACATCAGGACATTTGGGGAAGATTTTATAAGGTGAAAAAATGCAAAAAGGAAAGAGGTTCACATCAGAATAGACTATTGGAATCATAGTAATGCCCCTTTCCTTAGAAATTAGTGACACTAATCAGTGAGATCTACAAACAGGTGATAAAAATTCCTTCTGGCCCAGTTAATTTGTCAAAACCTTTACTCAATATGGTGGGGTTGTCTGTTTGTTTGTTTTACTACCTAGAGATTCAGAAGGGAATTAGAGATAATAGAGCACATTAAAAATAATAGAACATATTATAAATAATAGAACTCAGATACCTGTGTATAATAGATTACACATCGGCTGTGAACCTAAGTGGGGAAAATATTACCCAACCACCCTCTGGCTCGATTACCTAGCCTAGTGAAAAGATAGCAAAATAATTGGCATCTGGATTCCTTCCTGCTTACTCATCATAAATAATAGTATTCTACCTTATGATTTTACACAGTGCTCTCAGGGGCATTACTTCATCTGATCCTCACTGGGACAGATCTCACTGCTTCCACTGTATGGATGAGGAGACAAGGCTCACTAGGGTGAAGGACTTCCTGGAGACCGTATTATAAGAGGGAAAACAGAGAAGCTATATTTCTGATTTCTAGTCCAGAGCTGATCACTAAACTCTAACTGATCAAAGGGAATGTCTCTCTCTAGGGTGCCTCTCTCTGTAACACACAGGCCACACACGTTCATAGGCAAGCATGTGTGGTTTACAGAGACCAAGGATGCCCATTGGTAAAGGCACCAAAAGTTGTTTCTTGCTACTCACAGCTGTGTGCACTGAAGAAGAGAACTTGGAACAAGGGCCCATCCTTGCCATCTCTTTTTCTCTGTGGCTTTGCCATGACAAGTAAATAACCCTGACTGCACAGTTCTCCTTGATATATTTTTGAAAGTTCCTAGGTGAGGATGGGACTTCCAGACAGGAAATTATTTCACAAAGAAACTCTCTCCCTGCCTCATGTTCTGCCTCTATATCATTGAGAATTAGGACCTAGAGAAATTCCAGGAAAGCATCCTCCCTAAATGTGCTGAGCTCCTTGATAATTACCTGGAAAACATGGTACCACTTTGAAAGGTGGACCCAAACTGGAACAGAGCAATCATGGGGTTGAGATAACTTTGGCCTTGGAAACTGAACTTGATGTTTGTTCTCTATACTTTCAAATATGACCTGGGTTTCCACCCCCATCTCTTATTTCTTTTAAGAGTTAGTTTCTAAATCAATGGGTATTTCTAGAAGTAGAGTTTTTTGGAGGGGAGGGAGCCAAAGTTAATAAAGGATATCTTCTTTTCTCTTTAGAGAAGAAACATCCTTCACTAAAAACAAAAATAAAACACTCCGTGTCTTCCTTCATACCTTTTTTAGTTGAAAGAAAATAAAAATTCATTTATGGGATTCATTATGAAATGGTGTTATGCTAGGGTTGGTTTGAAACTCATACAATTGATGAGTTGGGAAGTCATCTCTGTGCAATATGTCAAGGTCATGGTTATTTGAGAATGGTGGAATCAGGGGAAGGGACTGACAAATCTGACTGGGGTCCTCACTGTGCCCTCCCTGGAGAGTGGAACTTCACATTGCAGAGAGATTAATTGGTTGCCCAGCATGCACTGAGCACAGATTAGAGGACTCAGTGCCAGTTACTCAGATGGGGGGGTGGGGACCAAGTAGGGCCATTTTTCTTACTCTCCTAATCTTGGTCTATGCCCATCAATTTTGTGATCTGTCCAGATTGTCACACATTAAAAAAAAAAAAAAAAAAAAAAAAAAAAGGTCTGTAAGACTTTGGGGTCCACGATGGCAGAGAGCAACTTGGAGCCCCTACAGCACTTAGCACCCAGCCTGTGGAATATTGGCTGTGACTGAGAATTAATTGAAACAAAACCTAGTGATCATTTAAAGAAAAATCTTAGACAAGGAGAGCAAATTTAGATTCTACTGAGGCCTAATTGAGTTTCTCAAACCTTGGCAGAATATTTCCGGGGCTCTTTTGCTTCAAGTTTTCAAGAGCTTTTGGATTAGAGCCAAGCGTTTCAAGCAGTCATGCATTTGTGTGCATTGACTTTTTAATTTTATTTTATTTGGAGGACCAGATAGTGATGTTAATGTTGAAGAAGATTATTAATATTAATACAGAATTTTTAAACCTCAGTATTCATGTTTGTTCCTTTTTAAAAAAATGTTGTTTTCCAAACCAGTGTCCTAAAAGTGGCCGTAGAAAAGATTAGAATTACAATATTTTTGTAGGTTCTTGGTTCTCAGAGTGCATGACATAGCTTTGGCTCTTTATTGGATACGGGTTGAAGGAAACAGATTTGAGGAATTTTGAGTCTGGTGGAAGGTTCAGAAGCAACACATGTTTGCAAGCACACCTTCCTTCTTCAAGAATTCATCCTGTCTGAGGGAAAAAAACTGGCTTTGCCTTTCTCTCCTCTGACTCCATAGTAGGGTCAACACTCTTCATTTGCACTCCACTGGGGGTGACAAGCCAAAGGACTTCTTGTTCCAGCAAAATCCAGAAGCAGAGGATATTTTCCTTCCTGTAAATCAAAATACTTTATCGCTAATTACATTACCTTTCTTTTTGCTTTATATTTAAAAAAAAAATGCTCCAAGGGAATATGTAAGGATTATAGAACACTTTGATATAGGAGATGGAATCTATTTTCCTTGTGACTCTATAGTAATGAGGTAGGAAAAGAATAGGCTAAGGCTGAAAGGAACCAGAACAATCTTTCATTTCACAGATGGGACAACAGAGGCCCAAAGATAAAGGGAAAGGTCACATGGTGTGGGAAAACAGCCAAGCTTGTGACCACACAGTTCCTTAGTGGCTGAGCCAGAGTTGGGACCCAAATCTCCCAGTGGAAGGAATTCAAGTGGCAAATCTCTCCCTGGCGACCTACTAAACTCGAAACCAGAATGACAGAAAAGTGTGCATCTCAGAAGGATTTAAGAATAAATCAAAAGCTTGTTTGGTGGTGCCCAGCCTAGCAAGCAGCACTCAGTCTGATCTGTACTTCAAGGATTTCTAAGTAGTATCCTTGTGATAGAGAACATTTAGGCCACTACTTGGAAGGATTCTTTAATTCACCCCTTCACTGGTAGAAATAAACTTATGGACCAAAAATTGCTGAGAGATGACTTTTCAAGTTAAAAGGGCATAAAAAAGAGCTACTCATCAAACCAGATTCATCTCAAATGACTTAAATAGATCTCACAATCTGTTCCATTCTCTAGACAGGATTTAAGAGAAACACCCACCTAATTTAAATTTCGAGGCCACATCACATCCTGTTAGGGAATCCGAAGCCCCAATAGCATGACCTGAATCTTGTTACTGGGGATATTTCATTTTGAGTTCAAAGGTGATGAAATAGCAGTGAACTAAAGGGAAGGCTGATGGAAATGGCCTATAACTCTGGGTTGTGAGGATTGTCATACTTATTTATGCCTCACGTGCTTTCTCTGTGCAAGATGAAGCCTTTTTCCTTCCCCCTGCCCCTGCCATCAGGGCTCCTCGTTCTGTTTGGAGATGTACATATTCTGCTTTGCCCTTTCTTCGATCTGCTGTGCTCAGCTCTTCCGCTGTCATTTCTCTTCTTGCCTATCACCCTTTGATTCACATTTACTTTTTGAAGAGGACACAGTTGGACTTTGAATGTCTAGGGGCCCCCGGATGGTGCTGCAGGTGCGCGTGGCAGGTGTTTAGAGCCTGCACAGGCAAAGTTGACCCTGGAATGGCGCAAAGCAGTGGGCAGCCTTGCTGGGCAACAGCAAATCAAATGTCCCTGCTGAGGATGGTCTGAGAGGAAGTAATCTGCTTGATTTTCCCTCCTGGTGATGGTTCCCTGCATTTCCTTAGATGGTAATGCAAACAGGCAACTCCTGCTGCCTTTCCAGTCCCTTTTACCCCATGTCCCCTGCTGGTTTGTTCTCTCCTTTCAGATAGGGAGACAGCAAACCCAGAACTCAAGACCATCTTCCTTCTTCTGGGCTCTAGGATTTTCAGAGTGGCTCACGCCCCTATTTCTCAGTGACTGATTTTGCCTGTTGCTCACTTCACTACACAAAGGGGGGAAAACCAAAATGCAAATATTCCTCTTCAGAAACTCACCCAAAGCTCAGAACTCAGGAACACAAGAGATTTTCCTTTATGGTGGTCCCCTTTACCTGTAGCCATTATATCTTATTTGTGGCTCTTTTTTTTTTTTTTTTCCACCTTCTCTGTGAGTGCGTTTTCTTTTCCCTTGGACACAGGCTGATGTGCCAGGGGTGGCCTCCTGCACTCTAATGATCCAGATGGATGGGTGGTGCTGGTTTCTGAGCTTGAAGCTCAGGGTTGCAATCCTGGTGTATCATTGCCAGGCAGGCATAACTTTTGTCCCCTCTTTCTGTACTTGAGCTCTTTCTAGGCCTGCTCCTCCTTGCTACCTACTGCTTCTCAGAAGCACATGATAGTTACA
The DNA here is from genome assembly GCF_048772815.1 of Callospermophilus lateralis. Classification (NCBI taxonomy): domain Eukaryota; kingdom Metazoa; phylum Chordata; class Mammalia; order Rodentia; family Sciuridae; genus Callospermophilus; species Callospermophilus lateralis. The sequence goes on along the minus strand of NC_135318.1, from coordinate 48,631,438 downwards.
ACGGCATGGACATTCAACGTTTTGGATGCTGGGTGGGGTTGGGAGGACTGCCATCGGGTCTTGATGGTGGCGGGGAAGTGAAGTTGCGGTCCATTCCAACCTAGTGGACTTCCGTTTGCTTTTGGCTAGTCAACTTTTACTCTTTATTTTTTTTAAATTTTTTTTTTTTTAAGAGAGAGAGAGAGAGAGAGAGAGACAGAGAGAGGAGAGAATGAATTTTAGTATTTTTATTTTTTAGTTTTCAGCAGACACAACATCTTTGTTTGTATGTGGTGCTGAGGATAAAACCTGGGCCGCACGCATGCCAGGTGAGTGCGCTACCGCTTGAGCCACATCCCCAGCCCCAACTTTTACTCTTTATAAGTTTAGGTCCCAGAAAAAAAAAAAAAAACAGCAGTGATTTTCATTTGGAAGTGAATGCTGTCCTCACACTGGCATTTTTAAAATGGCTGCGAGGGTGGCACAAGTGCAGTACTGGAAAACAGAGCTCTCCCACAGGGCCTTGGGCATCTCCCTGAGGGGGGTAGGGCACCACACATCTGCTGCTGCGGGGGGATGGAGGGCTAGGATGTGTCCGAAATGCCATCTCTGACTGAGAACATAAACCTTCTCATCCTTGGCTGGCAGACTGCCCAGAACTTGGTAAAGAGGAAAAACATGGCTAAAAGAAATAATGACATGCGCCAACATTGACTGAGAAAGCACCACATTCTAGGCACAGAAATAAGTGTCTTCTAGGTTCTTTTTCATAAACCATCCTATGGGATAGTCACTATTGTTATTCTCCTTCCACTAAAAACTTAAAGAGCTTAAATGACACTTTATAAACTACTATAAACCTAGTACTGGTAAATTTATAAACTAACTTTATAAACCTAGTACTGGTACTGTCTGTGATTTGGCTCCAGAACCCTCACTCCTAATCTCTACAAATTGAGTATAGATTGATTTCTAGAATTTTGTCCCCCTTGGTAATGCCAAAGCTGAATGTACCATGTTAAAAAAAAATTAACAACAGTGCCAACTAAACTGATTAGGAAATCTATTCAAAGTGGCTTTGCTTTGAAGGTTTGGTCCCATTGACTATTGAGCAAGGCAGGTGTCCTGATTTCCAGTGGCTCTTGTGATTCTGTCCATTCTTGTGCTGGGAGGACCACTTCAATTCTGTGAAGCATATCTGAAGAATTCACTTGGGAATCTTCTCCATCTGCAGCAAAGCTCATCCATTTGTTCAATCAACAAATATTTATTAGGTCCCTGCTATATGCAACCTACTGAGTTAAGTGCTGGGGAAGGGATGTGAAGAGGTAAAAGACACAGTCATTGCCCATCAGAACTTGCCACCAGTGGAGAATTAAATTAATTAGAATCCTTCTAAATAACTGGTCTCAGTTAAGCTGATGCAGTGAGAACAGTGGGCCTTTTAAAATGCTAATATATAATTCACTTTGCCAATGTAGACAGCAGTCCCAGACAAGGGGTTTCAGTACTCTGGAATAAATGAGAATGTTATTCTTTATGTTTTATCAGTAGGATGCACACTTAAAAGTTGTTTTTTAAATAGTAAGGGTGAGTATACATTGATGTTTCCTCATGTATTTGGCCCATTGCTACTTGTAAATAATAACATTAGATGATTTATAAAGAGTGTGGTAATAGAAACATGGTCTTCATCCTGTGATTGAAGATAAGTGACCTATACAGGGGAGAAGTCCATGTATTGTAACCCCCTGAGTTGACCTGTAACTGATTACCTGCTGCTAGTTCCTTCTAATGGAACACAACACAGAAATCTATCTGTACTTCTCCCATGAGCAGAAATAGACTCTGTCTCAGAACATCAGTGTTTACATAGTTATTTCTCCCACCAGACAATGTGCAAGGTGGCATCCTAGGCACTTGGGGAACTAGTAGGAGGTCCAGGACCCATCCTTGTCCTCAGAGGGATTATAGTCAATCTTCCTTGGTTGGATAAGATTTTAAGCATATAAACACACAACAGCCAGGGGTGGGGGTGCAAGATGATTCATTCCTAAACAAGAGATACAAACTGGAAGGATGTAGAGGGGGAGATCATTCTCTGAGGCCCAAAGGGATGCTGGGCTTGTAATTGGTCCTCAAAATTAGACTAGGATTTAGATGACAGGGAGAAAGGCTGAGGGCAAACTAGTTCAAGGAAATACTGTGCACTGGAGGGCAATGTGGCAGAAAGAGATTTGTCTATAAAAATATTGGAAACTGATTAAAGATAATGTTGGAAACTGATTTGGTTCATATTCTGGAGATTTTTGGTGGGGGCATGTACAGGGGATTGAACTCTGGGGCACTCAACCACATCCCCAGCCCTATTTTGTATTTTTATTTAAAGACAGGGGGTCTTACTGAGTTGCTTAGTGCCTTGCTGTTGCTGAGGCTGGCTTTGAACTCATGATTCTCCTTCCTCAGCATCCTGAGCCACTGGGATTACAGGTGTGCACCACCTCGCCCAGCTAGAGATTCTTGACTGATAGGCTAAGTGGTTTTTATCTTATCCTATAGGTAATAAATTTAAAAACAAAAACACTTATACTCAATAAATGAGTTTTCAAAATCATGTCCTTAGAAAAGTTTTAGGGCAAAGGTAGCAGGGCATGGAATGAATTAAAGAGGAACTTAAAGGAAGCCAAGAGACCAGTAGGAGGCTAATCGTGGAGGGTGTTGGCCATTCATAGAGGAAGACCTTTGCTGTGAGTATGGTGTCTAAGTCAAATTATTTAGTTATCCTTGCCACATTCAAACAGAGAGTAGTTCCAGTGTTCGAAGTTGTACCTAAATTCCCCATTTGCACAGGTGTAGATTCATTTTAGACTGTCCTTAGAAGCCAACTGAAAGTCTTTCTTATTGGTTAATGGTTGTTAGAAACCTTCCCAACAGAATCCTGAAGATACAGACCCTGAGGCCCAAACAGGTCAGTTAGATCCTAGAGGTGGACTATTTTTATATTACAAAGGAAGACATCGTGTCTCATCAAACGTTGAACACTTTAGCATCACGTCTCAAAGCGGAATGATAAACCCAGCTAGAAAAAGAACAGAAAGCTGTATGTTTTTTGTAGGTCAGCCAGATCCATGGGCTTTTGGGTAGAAGATTCAAGAATTTTTTGATTCTCCTATTTGTAAAAATCGTGTTATGTTGCTTTTTATTTGTGATTTGTTTGCCGGAATGTCCTATAATAATATTAGTTGATTGTCATTTGGCCATAACATGGGATGAATTTCATAATGAAGGCATGGACTGAAGCAAGAACAAGCATGCTCACATGGAATCAGGGAAGAATTCTCAGCACAAAGTAAGGCAGAGAAAGCTGGGCTTCACTCTCTGGAAGCTTATGTTTCAAAAATAGAGACCTTGTATTTTTGCATTGCATTCCTGAGTTACATCATCTGGTATCCTTCCTTACCTTCCTTCCCTCTGCCTACCACCCTGTTTTCTTAGAGACAGAACTGGTCTACTAATGTCTAGTGTTGTAGAAAGGATATTAAAGGCACATTAAGAATTTGGTTTTGTCTGGATGCAGTGGCTCACACCCATGATCCTGACAATTTGGGGCTGAGGCAGGAGGATCACAAGTTTGTGGCCAGCCTGGGCAACTTAGCAAGACCTTGTCTCAAAATAAAAGATATAAAGGGATGGGGTTGCAGCTAAGTGGGTGAACAATCTCCAGTACCTCCAGTAGAAATAAAGGAAAGAAGGAAGGAAGGAAGGAAGGAAGGAAGGAAGGAAAAATTAACTCTTGGTGCTGGGTTACAAACTCTCCGTTTTATGCTAGAGTTTCTCCCAGAGTCCCGTCACCAATTCTTGCAGCCTGTGCATGGCTATAAGTTCCATCAACAGCCAGCCCCACCTCTGGGGATGGTGTCCTAGGAACAGGATGTAAATACATGCTAAGAATCAGTCCTAAGTGAATGGCTGAGTCACTTGAGAAGTTCAACACAAGTGGAAATACTCCCCTGAGCTGTAGAAACACTTTGTTATTACTAGGATGGCCCAAATTTCTCCTTCCACTGAAATACAGTAGATTTAAGTAAATATAGTAAATACAGCAAAATGTAAGCTAAATATCCCCCTATAGACTTTGATGGGAGATAGAGAAGGAAGTGAGGGCTCTGTGGGCAGAAGACACCCCCCTTCAGTAGCTAAGCACCCCCTTCTCCATGTGCACACTGGGCTCAATCCATGCCTCAGGAACATTATAATCACTCAGAGTCATTTGCACTTGGATTTGCGCCTTCCAAGGACCTATTTGCATACACTCACCCTTTCCATTTTCCCAATCAGTCACAATTATGATATACGTACAGGAAGTGTGTGTATATGAACAGTCACACTGATAATTCCTATGTATACTTTTATTTATAGCACATGCATATTTGTGTCCTGTGGTGCCGCCCACAGGCGCATCTGGACAGGAAAACATGTCTCACCTGTAATGACTGATGATCTCAAAAGCATTATTGGGCCTCAGATCTTCAATAGCCATCACTACTTGCTTCTAGAGTCTTACCCTCAGATACTGTACTCACGCTGGCTCCTAACCTTCTCCGGGAGTTAAAGGGCAAAGCTAGAAAGCCCGGCTGGAGGAGGTTAGCGTATCCTCCCCCAGCCTCAGGAGTCACTGTGTCTACAGAACAGATGTGGGATGGGCAGGAGCAGGGTAAACCTATCCCCTCTCCTACTGGAAATCACATTTAATTCTGACCCAAGGGGCCTCCGTGTCACAAATGGAGAGGTAATTAAGCTGCCAGACTCTGAGCCTTTTGGGGGGAGAGCGCTTAGGTTTTCACATCCAGTATATTTTTTGAAGAGCAGGGGTAGAGGTCAGAGAGACATGGGAAACCTTGAACGGAGAAGAAACAAGATGACAGGTGTTGGGTATATTGTTATTAGGTGACATGGATCAACAGAAAACATATTTAAAAATTAATCTGAGTTTTAAAAAGCTCTAAGAATTCAACCAGCATTCCTGATGACGTGACAGAAGAGTTGGTTCACCAAGGTGCCCAGTGGGTGCTGATGGGAAAAGATGTGGGTTGAAGTACTCCTTAGGCTATAATCATGATTACTTTATTTCATTTTATTTTATTTTTGAGGTCCTGGGGTTTGAACCCAGGGCCTCATGCATACCCGGCAGGTACCCTACCACTGAGCCCTATCCCCAGCCCCAATTGTGATTGTTTTAAAAATGATTTTCGACACGGAAACATTTCACCTGCAGAGCCCTAGAGTCAGACCTCGAAGGACAGGAGCCCTCCCTTCATGGGTAACGGCAGTTGGTTGTTAACCAACACAGCCAAGGATGGAGGCCAGTACCTGGAGGGAGGTGGCTGAGGAAACCAATCCCCAGGAGCAGTCCCCTGAGGAATGGCAGTCCCATTTCAGCCACTGCCAGCAAAGAACATTCCACTCGTTGCTACTCTGTGTTGATTTCAATGATCCCTCCTGGGTACTTGGCTGTGGTAGAGTTTGGAAAATCTGAAGCAAGAGAGATGACTTGTGATTTCCACTTAGGAATGTGTCCTGGTCCAAGGACATGTGTGCATGCACATGTGGGCACGTGCCTATGTGTGTGTTGGGCCTGGACGAGGGTGGGGGTCCATCCCTTTATGACCACTTAGTGCTTCACCCTGATGAAGTGGAAAGTACTCCCTCTTCTCATCACCTTCCTTTGGAACCAAGCTGAAAGAACTCTTTAGCATGGGCACCCTTAGTTTTTTTTTTTTTTTTTGATGGGCCAAGCTTACAGTTTTCAAAGTGCTATGACAGGATGGTTGCAAAAATAAAAAGCTAGTGAAAGCTTAGTCACAATATTTCTATAGCTGGCAATCAAAAGATCATATTGCATGCAACTGGCAAAATCATCATAGGAAAATTATGCATTTTCCAGAATACCTTATTCCCTTCTGTGTATTAAACATTACTTTAATATTCTGGTGACAATGTTTTATAATTAATCTAAATGTAAGGGAACGAACACACGAGAGATTATGTCTCCGTGCAAAGAGGTGAAAAAGCCTGTTTGGCAGTGGCAGACCAGATGACTGCCTCGACTCCTTTCACTTCTGAGCCGCCATGGAGACCGCAGAGGGCTAATATCCCCCACATCCTCTGTGAATGCAAACCTTCTGCACACTTTGGGGAGTAAAACCCTTTCACTCATAAGGGTGTTAATGTTAACACAGAAGAAAAGTGTTTTAAAAATTGCATTAGTTCATAGACTTATATTGAACTCATGAGGGGGAATCTAGCCCCAGAGAGATAAAAACTAAAGAGCTGAGCCATAAACCAGTATGATAACATCCTTATTATAAGATGCAAATTGAGGGACCCAATTCACTAAAACACATGTTACTGGTATTTAATTTTGCTTGTGGGAATATATCAGAAGTTGGCCTATGCCTTATGCACAATGTACTTAAAACGAGGGCGAGTAACTTTAGCTATAAAAAAAAGTGATAAAGAAGCACAGGGCAAGCCAGGATTGAGAGATAATTGCAAGAAGCTAATTTAAGTGTCAGTGTACACAGCTTGCTTTCCTGGCTTCGGCTTGGAGGCATGGCGTTGGTGAGATGGAGGCAAGCAAAGCTGAGTTCTCGGTGGGGTGGCTGGCGTCCTGTGACCCCCGACAGGGATGGCAGACCTCTGGGCGGGGCTGCAAGAGGCAGGCCCACGCCCCTCGGCCATTGCAGGAACTTCACTCAGTTCGTGGGTTTGTGAGCCTGTGGTTTCTAGAACAGAAGATCACTTCCTCCTGAGAAAGAGGTCAGTTCCTCTTTCCTGGGTGGTACAAACAGCCTGCAGAGGGTACTCGGACTTCCTGCCACCACGTCCACCCTGAGCAGGTGAGTTATGCTTCCCTCTCAGGCTGTATCTCAGAGGATGTCCCCCATGTCTCTCCAGGTGGTCATCCCTGTGGGGCTCAACAGACAAGGAAACGGTCCCTCAATTCTCACCTCCTTTCAGAAGCCTTCCTCCTCCAAGGGGCTCTGGGATCTCTACCAGAGACTCAAAGTGTGACCCGTGGAGAACAGAGCCTCAGAGCAGCCCCTGAGAGCTCAGTAGAAATGCACAACCTGCAGCCTCTCCCCAGAGCTTCTGAGTCACGCTCTGCTTTTTAAGGAGATTCATTAAATTTTGAGAAGTATGGCTAGTCTCACTCTCTGACCTATGGCGCGGACTCTCATCCTGCATTTATCATTTAGGGTTTGTAGTTTTTGTATAATTGAGAGGGTCCTCTAGATACTTGAAGTTTTCTTCAAAACTTGGGATTGGAAGAAAAAAGTATCATAGGAAACAATGAATGCTTTGGAAACTATCAAGGTAGTGTCGCCAAACACCAACTTAGATAATATGGGGGGTCAACTTGAGGGTGGTTGGGGAGGGGCAGGGTGTCCAGCCTTTGGGGATTCATAAGTCTTCTGGGGATTTATATTTGCTCTATTGGCAGTGTTTATTCAAGTCTAAGAACCTAGGGATTTAAGGTTGGTGTGTCCCTGCCAGCCCTTTCTGGAAACAGGCCAGTTACTGCCCTGAGAGTGGACCTCAGAGGGTAGTGAGATGGGGGAGTGAGAGGACAGAGGCCC